>NW_015167103.1:108317-131003 GCF_001447785.1 Gekko japonicus | reverse complement strand
TACCTATCAGAACAAAAGGAGTTCTGGAGGGAAGCAAAGTAATTGGTCTTTATGTACAGTTTATTTTCTTTCCTTTTTTTCCCCCTGCCCCCCGAAGGGGATTTTTTAATTGCATTTTATATAAGGACTACAAACTACAATGAAAATAGGGGAGGGGAACTACATTTAAGGAGAAAGAAAAGATAACTACTACCAACTAAAAACCCAAGAGAGGAGATAATCAAATTTGCTTGTACACAATGCTAAACGCTAACAATTTTATGAACTTAGTCAGATATGCTAATATAACTTTTAAATCTTAAATTTAGCTGTTGGAAAAAGACCCCTAAGCATCTCAATATTAACAACAGTATTTTCAAAGGCATAATTCAGAGTCCTTCAGCCTTCATTTTTTCCCCCTTATCCTGTCTTTTCCACAGTTTATTTTAGGAGCCACTGCCCCTTTCTCAGACAGAGACTCCTCTTCAGAAGACCCCGAGTCCAGTTCGCCACTGGACTTACTGTCCTTTTCCTCTTTATCCACCTCCTCTGGCTCACCCAACTGGATTCTCAGAAAGTCCCGTGCTCTGGAAACAGAGTCAATCTTTTCTTTTTTGCCCTGAAGTTTGAAGGTTACGCCCTCTGGATATAACCACCGGTAGCTAATTGCATTTGTTTGAAGAAAAATAATTAAATCTTTATATTTCTTTCTCCTTTGTCTTATTTCAAATGGGACATCTTTCAGATATGTTGTGTGTGTAGCAGATATAAAACCATAAATTAGTTCATTTCCCAACAATTGGGTACATAAGATGGCAAGCTGGAAATACCATACAACCAAACAGTTTGCGACTCAATGGTCTTCCTGAGCACAGTGGTGGAGGCCAGATGTTAAAATGATGGGCCGGCTTGTTAGTAGTAGTGGGGGCAGCTCCTAGCTGAAAGCCTGGTGGAAGAGCTCTGTCTTGTAGGCCCTGAGGAACTGCACAAGATCCTGCAGGGCCCTGATCTCCTCCAGGAGCTCATTCCTCCAGTACAGAGCCACCACCGAGAAAGCCCTGGCCCTAGTGGTGGCGAGCCTGGCATCCTTGGGGCCCGGAACAGTCAATCGGTTCTGGGACCCCAACCTCAGTGCTCTCTGGGATACATATGAAGAAAGGCGGTCCCTCAGGTATGTCAGACCCTGGCCATATAGGGCTTTAAATGTAAGCACTAGCACCTTGAAGCAAATTCGGTATGCTATTGGCAGCCAGTGCAATGCCTTCAGCACAGGCTGGATTTGCTCCCATCTGGGAAGGCCCATCAAAAACCTGGCCATGGCATTCTGCACTAGCTGCAGCTTTTGACTTTGCAACAGGGGCAGCCCCATGTAGAGAGCGTTACAGTAGTCTAGTCTCGAGGTGACCGCCGCATGGATCACCGTAGCTAGGTCATTGCGGTTGAGGAAGGGAACCAACTGCCTGATCAGCCAAAGATGATAAAAGGCTGACCTGGCAGTGGCTGCCACCTGGGCCTTTATAGTTAAGGAGGAATCCAGGAGCACTCCCAAACTCCTAACCTCCGGCGCTGGCACCAATGATGCCCCACTGAAGGTCGGGAGTACAGTCCCTCCTTTCAAACCGCTCTGACTCACACAAAGGTCCTCCGTGTTCATCGGATTCAGTTTCAGCCGACTCAATCTGAGCCAACCAGACACGGCTTGTAGTGCCTGGTCCAGGTCTTCCAGTCTGGAGTCTGACCGGCTGCCCAACATCAGATAGAGCTGAGTGTCATCAGCATACTGATGGCACCCCAGCCCATACTTCCAGGCAATTTGGGCAAGGGGGTGCATATAGATGTTAAGCAGCATCGGGAACAGCACTACCCCTTGGGGCACTCTTTGGGCACTCCGCACTCCAGCGTGTGCCTCCTGGACTGCTGCTCCCCTAGTGCCACCCTTTGTCCCCAACCTTGGAGAAAGGAACCAAGCCACTGCAGGGCAAGCCCCTGAATTCCCATGTCGGCGAAGTGGTGAAGCAGCAACTGATGGTCGACCATGTTGAATGCAGCTGACAGGTCCAACAACAACAGTACTGCTTAGCCACCCCAATCCAGATGCCTCCAGAGGTCATCAGTAAGAGCGACCAGTGCTGTCCCGGGCGGAAGCCGGACTGGAAGGGATCTAGCATGGAAGCCCTGTAACTGTAACGCCACCGCCCTCTCGGAGACCAGCTAGACCCCTCATTTTAGCAATCAAATGTTATTGCTAAGAAAAAACCAATATGTCTCTGTCAGAGACTAGAAGCAGTGATTTTATTTGGAGTCTTGATGAATAAATACTCAATAAATACTTGAGAAAGAGGTGGCCTCAGGAAAATAATTTTCAGGTTCGGGGAAATAATAGGTTATGATATAAATGGTTTCTCTTAACAAGAGATGTATCAGGCCAATATAGACTTTTTCATGCTTGATTTGCCTTGTAATCAAACTGCCCCACAGAAAACACCATGTTTTGTTTCATGCTGAGGAAGGATTATAATAACATTGACTAGTAAAACGAAGAGGGCACAATTCAGAGAGTGACTGATACCTTTCCTCTGAAGCAATTGTTTAGAGAGTTCCAAATAATCAATATTTAATTTTTCTCCAGGCTATGTTGCCTTTTCTAGCTTTCTTTAGAAACCAGAATGAAGCTTATGGGGTTACTTTCTCTGAAAGCATTAGAGATGTTGAGTACATTGCCCTATTCAGTAAAGAGGATGAAATTACTTCTCTGTTACACATACTTTAAAATAGGGGCAGATGATGGTCTGCACGGCATTCAGAGAAGCTCATTAGCACAAGCATTGCTGTTTGACTCTCTACTGAATATTCCCTAATAATGGCTAGTGCTCTATAGCCACATGATGAAAACAATAAATGTCAATGACAGACGCATGACTATCAGTACATCTAGTTGGGCCTTCTTGGTCAACTTGCATTGAGCTGTACTATCTCTTAGGGATGCCACAAACTTTTCTATAAATCTACACATACCATGTTTGGCAGCTGTGGTCACCTGCAAGTCAAAGTGCAGATCTGTTTGATTTGCTGCTGTATGAGTCAAGCAGCATTCGAACAGCTTTGCAGGGTGTCTGTTGTGGGGAGAGGAAAGGAAGGTGATGGTCAGCCGCTCTGAGACTCCGAGTGAAGGGCGGAGTATAAATCCAATTCTTCTTCTCCTCCTCCTCCTCAATGGTAATGGTGGGGTTTTGTTTCCTTGTCCTGGTAGAGTTTAATTTCATTGCCTTGCATCTGCACAGCAGCTCAGCTGAAATTGATTCTCCCCTAGAGTCATGGATGGTTAGGTCAGGTAATTAAATAATGTGGGAGGGCAACCATGCTTCCAATATGCCTATGCAAAAATAAGCATTTGTGAAATAAACTTGATAACACAGACTAGAATAAATGCCAAATGATAAGTGTTTAATTATAATCACTGGCTGATAGGTTTGCTCACTATTTATACAATTGGCTGCTGCATGGCATGCAGTGAGACAGATCCCTGGGGCAGTCAAACTAGAACTCTGAATGGACTGGCCATAGAACGAAAGCCCAACCAGCAGGTTTCAAAGCATCCCTATTATCTATATTCAAATCCCCCAAAATACCTGGCATCATTTGGGTATGGCTGTGGAACCAAATTGGTAAGTGAGTCTATACTGTAAGTTTTGACAGACAGATAGTACATAATTTTATAACATTTTAATGCCATTTATATGTTAGGCACTATTTTTACACCATTTACACACATCAGGTGTCAATTGGCATAATTTTTCCATCAAATGTCATTATTTTGGTAAGGAAAAATATTGCCACAAATTTAGCAAAACTTCCAAGAAATCCCAACATTCAAATTGATCCATGAAACAACCCTATCTTGCAATAAGCAATACAGTATCAGAGGATGGGTACAATTACGTGTAAACTGAAAATAAATTTACCAGCCTCATATTGAAACCCTTAAATATTGGGCTGAAAGGGGTTTCACTATAATATGGTCATCTCAGTACATCAAAACAGTATCCAACAGATGCAAAGTCAAACAAATCCTATAAAAGGAAACAGCATAGTTTTTCTAGGTTGTGACTGTGCCCAACACAATTAAATGAACTGAAATAGACACATTTGTAAAAATATATTCCTTTAAACTATTATTCTTAGGCTCGACATTAAATTGCCAGTTTACCATTGGGCCTGTGCAGCTTTCTATATAATTTTGACTCAATCTATAACATTATATCTGCTCCATTACAACCTGCTAAGCATATAATATATGTTTTCACTACAGCATCAGAGTGGTTTTTCATTTTTCTCACTGTCCTGTGGAGTATAACAAACAGGGAGGTTCACTGCTTAGAATGTGATGGTCCTCTAGTTAGATTTAAATGATCAGTGAGAAAATGAGGTCTGGCATTGTGTTTTTTTGGATTTGTCTGCACAAGCAGTGGCTTAAGGTTTTCATAGTTTATTATCAACAAAAGAAGATTCTTTGGAAATTTTGCATAGATATGTCTTTCCTTATGAATGAGAAATTTAATAAAATAATTAAATAAAAATAATAAACTAAGAACAAAAAAAGAGCCTTGCTGGATCTAACCACTAGTCCAGCATCCTTTCTCACAGTGGGAAACCATTACTGTAGAGGGTCAACAACAGGGAATAGACAACAAGGCCTTCCCCTGATGTTGCCTTTGGATTTTTGGATTCAGAGGCTAACTTCCTCTGAATGTGGAGGTTCCTTTTAGTCACCATGGTACCCTTAGTAGCAACTAATAAACCTATCCTCCATGAATCTTTCTAATCTCTTTTTAAAGCTGTCACCTCTGACAACGAATTCCATGTTTTAATCACCCACTGAGTAAATAAGTATTTTCTTTTGTCCATCCTGAATCTACTGCCCATCAACTTCATTAGATGGCCTTGAGTTCTAGTATCCACACTGTCCGCTCTCTCTACCATGTGCATAATTTTATAATCCTCTTCTGAACTGAAAAGTCCCAGACTCTTCAGCTTTTCCTCATAGGAAAGGTGCTCCAGTCTCCTAATCATCTTGGTTGCCCTCTTCTGTTCTTTTTCCAGCTCTGCAATGTCATGTGGTGACCAGAACTGCATGCTGTATTCCAAATGAGGCTGCACCATAGATCTATATAGGAGCATTATAGTATCAGATGTTTTATTTTTGTTGGGACTATTGTTTCTACCTGTTGAGATGCATTTCCCTTGCCCACTCATCCATCTTGCAGATCATCCAAGCTTTATCAATCACCAACCGCTTCTCCTCAGGAGAGAGAATTTGGTTTAAGATTTGCTGGCAATCCATCCATGTGGGCTGGTACATATTGCATAAGTTCTCAAACTCCTGTGCTACCTTCTCTGGGCTCTTCCCTATACTTTAGCAGTCCTCGCTTTGAGGTTAACAAATCAGTATTGGAAAACGGGCAATAGACAAAAGAAACCTGTCCCTCTGGGAAAATAGTTTCTCTCCGTGGCATCACTGAAGTCGTAGCTTCCGAGGTAGTAGCTTCTGCCACTGGAGTAGCAATAAACATCTTAGTTTCTTCTTCCCCACTTGGACTTCACTCGTATGTTCTTCATCGGGCCTGGGGACACACAAGCCATGGTTTTGTGGAACATTTTCAACCCCTTTCCTAATAATCTCCAGCACAGTGTTTGCCCTTTTCACTGATGTGGTGCACTGGTCTGATGTTTTCAGTGACAATCCACTACAATCCCAAGGTCTCTGTCCCTCTCAGTCTCAGCACGTTCAGACCCCATTAACATATATTTAAACTTGAGATTTTTTAGTTCCAGTGTGCATCACCTTACAGTACCTATGTTGAACTTCATTTGCCACACTGTTACCTACTCATCCAATTTATGTAGATCCTCATGGAGCTCTTCATACTTTGCCTCAGTTTTCACCATCATGAATAATTATGTGTCATCTGCAAATATGGCCACTACATTGCTCACCCCCAGTTCCAAATAATTTATGAACAAATAGCACCAGCCCAAGTACAGATTCTTGTGAAACCCCACTGCTTACTCCCCTCCATAGGAAGAATTGTCCATTTTTTCTTACTCTTTGCTTCCTGCCGTTTAACTAATTTTTAATCCATAAGAGAACTTATTGTCTTATACCATGACTGCTAGGCTTACTCAGGAGTCTTTGGGAAGGTACTTTGTCAAAAGCCTTTTGAAAGTCCAAATATGTAATATCTACAGGGTCACCAATATCTACAAGTTTGTTCGCTTTCATGGAGGACTCTGTGTCAAGCTGTAAGTGCTCAAAATACTCATAAGAACATAAGAAGAGCCCTGCTGGATCAGACTATCTAGTATTCCATCTAGTCTAGCATCCTGTGTCACAGAGTGGGCAACCAGTTCCTCGGTAGGGCCAGAAACAGGGCACAGATGTTGCCTCCTGGCTCTGGAATTCAGAGGTTTAGTGTCTCTGAATGTGGAGGTTCCCCTCAGTCACCATGGCTTTTATTTATTTATTTATTTTATTTTATTTATTGCATTTATATCCCCCCCCCATCCAATGATGGGCTTAGAGCAGCTCACAACAGAGATAAAACAATAAATATGCAATTAAAACTAATTAAATAAAAACAGGATGGCAACAAAAATGACATCAGTCCAGAGCAGCCTAATATACCTCTTGTTAGGTATTAGTAGGATGGTATGCATCTGTACGCCTACTATCAGCGGGGGCCTGACAGAAACGTAACTGGCCTGTGGAGTAATATGTAATCGAATACACAATCCAAATGTTGTTGAAGCACATTTGGCAACCGATTCTGGCTAGTAGCTAGGGTTGCTAGACTCCCGGTCCTGGTGGGGGTTCCTCCAATTTTTGGGGCTTCAGCTCATCAACGGCCAGTTGAAGCCCCACCCCCAAACAGCCTCCTCATGTGGCGACATCGCTGATGCGATGACATCACACTGAAATGACATCATCATGCTGGGGATGTCAATGTGATGACACTCTAGCATTTTGGGCAAAACTCTATGGTTACCATAGTGTTTTCCCCAAATGTTAGAGTGTCATTGTGTGACATCCCCAAGTGATGGCGTCACTTCTCTGTGATGTCATTGCGTCAGCCAAATGCATAATTTTCTAAACCTCTATCATGTCCTCCCTTAGTCATCTCTTTTCTAAACTGAAAAGTCCCAGACACTTTAGCCTTTCCAGACAGGGAAGGTTCTCCAACCCCTTAATCATCTTGGTTGCCTACTTCTGTATTTTTCCCAGCTCTGCAATGTAATTTTTTTATATGGTGACCAGAACTGTACACAGTATTTCAAATGAGGCCTCACCAGGGCTTTTTTTTTGTAGAAAAAGCCCAGCAGGAACTCATTAGCATAATAGGCCACACCTAACAGCAGAAACTCATTCGCCTATTAGGCCACACCCCTGAAAGCACAGCTCATTGGCATATTAGGCCACACCCCCATGTTACCAGAAGTGTGCTCATCCAGCCACACCCACCTTTTGCTTCTTATTCTGTTTACCTTGTTTGCTGTCAAAACGCAGGGCTTTTTTGTAGCAGGAACTCCTTTGCATGTTAGGCCACACACCCCTAATGTAGCCAATCCGAATGAGTTCCTGCTGGGCGTGGCCAACTTGGAAGCCAGCCAGAACTCCGTTCCTGTGCGTTCCTGCCCAAAAATAGCCCTGGGCCTCACCATAGATCTATACAGAGGCATTATAATATCCACCGTTTTATGTCCAATCCCTTTTCACTGCTGCAGCACACTACTCCATGCACAACTCTAGATCTATACAAATAACAACACACCATTGTTGTTGTTTTTTCTTTCTAAGATCAAAAAAAGGGAATTTAATGCAACATCCCTGAATCTAATGTGACTCTGAACAAAATAATGAATCTTGAGACAACTCATAAATAAACATATCCTGTATCTTAGCCTTCAGACTCCCATGTCCCAGGCTCTGCTGACACCTCTTTCTCCTCCTCCAGGAACTCCTGAAATCCCAGAACCGGGGGGGGGGGGGACACATGGATTTGAATCCAGAACTGGCAACATCCTACCTGAAAGCCAGAAATCATGGTAAAGATTCCACCACCACCAGTCACAGATCCAATGTTGCTGTTGTTGTTTTTTGGAGCACCCCCCTAACTGTATCCCATAGATTTTCTCTATTATATATTTCTGGGACACCCACTATATTTCAATTGTCATTTAGTACCATGCAGTTCTGCTTCCCCATCTTGGATTGGAGGTTTCTAGCATGGATAGATAGACACCTATAACCTTTCCCCCTTTGCAGCAACCCTTGCCTTTCTTGGCTTTTGGCCCTCCTTTGTCATCCTACTCTCACTCCCAAGTTGTACTAATATTATCCTGACTATTTACATTGTTGTACCTTTAGACAGGCTTTGTCCCAAAGCTCTGTCAGCTTTTCCTCTAGGATTACTTTAAAAGCTGCCCTGCCACCTTCTTGATATTAAGTGCTAGAAGTATGGTTCATATGAAGACTGTCTCTTTTGTACAGGTTTGGCTTGTCTTAGAATATTCTCCAGTGCCTAACAAATCTAAACTCTTCCAGCACTACTCAAGAGTGGTGATACATGAGTTGAGACCCCTAATCAGAGCCTGTATAACTGGCCCTGTGTGTAGAAATTGTAGCAATTCCATGAATGCTACCTTTGAGATCCAGGCTCTTAACCTTCTTCCTAGTAACCTAATTTTTTCCCCAGAACTACACAACTACTTTCCCCTGTGGCATTTATGTCAATGTGCACCATAACCACCAACTCCTCTCCAGCACGATCTATCAAAGTATTTAGACAGTGTGTGATTTCTGCAGCCTTTGCACTAGTCAGGCACACTTGTCACAGACCCTGCTTTTTATATTGACAAGTACAATAGAAGCATCACTAATACTCATATATTTAAATATGTGGTGCATATATTCTTTGTTAACTACGCTCTTGTACTTCTATTAGTACATACATTATTGTGATCTGACATAATCATGATCAAACACCATTTTGCCTCCTACATTAGGCAAATATGGATTAACAGAAGACAAGTAACTTTGTAAAGGAGCTGTGGTGGCTCAAGGGGTTAAGACACTGAACTGCAGGCTGTGGAAGGTCATTAGTTCAGCAGTTCGAGACCCGAGTGCCGCATGACAGAGTGAGCTCCCGTCTCTAGGTCCAGCTCCTGCCAACCTAGCAGTTTGAAAGCAAGAAATTGCAAGTAGATAAATAGGTACTACTTTGGTGGGAAGGTAACAGCATTCCGTGCGCCTTGGTGTTTAGTCATGCCGGGCACATGACCACGGAAACATCTTCAGACAGCGCTGGCTCTTCGGCTTTGAAACGGAGATGAGCACTGCAACCCTAGAGTCGGATTCGACTGGCTTTCGAGCAAGGGAACCTTTACCTTTCTACAGTGTGGAAGATGAGTAGGAAAGCAGGTGAAGATTTAGGTAAGCATGGGAAGTGAGCTGTCAGTGCAGGGACATATTTATTTATTTTACTTTATTATTAGCCTGCCTTTCATAGTTTTGTGGTTTTAATCAACCACAATCATATATCTGGACTGAAGTCTTTCTGATTTGGAACCTGGTAAACTGAAGCAGGAATCAGATGTGGTTGTTATGAGGGAGTGATTTTGCACTGCAGCAAGACTGATGGAAAGAAGCCATGTGGCTCATGCCTCTAAATACTTCTCAATTTGTTATCTAGGATTGGTAGCTAGTGGTTTTGAAACAGGTGATCACTGAACCTTCCATCGAGTGAGAAGGCATGAAATATCTACAGAGCATCATTTCTCTCTTTGGACAGACACATTTTTGGAATATTTGGAAAATTAAAGTATACCATAATAGTCTAACTAAGATGGAAGTGCACTGTCATGCCTGTCTATGGCCTGATATTATTCAAGTGTCATTTAAAATGTGACACACCATTGCTTTGAAAATCATGAAGTGACTGAACTTTGTTTGAAGATATTTAAAAAACAGATCTCATCCTCCCTTCCTTGATTATTTACCCTTGTAATAGAATGAACCAAAAATTTCATTTTATTCATTGCAGCTTCATTTAAAGGTTATTTTCTTTTTAAAAAATGCCAGCCAGAGCAAGTGGCTTGCTGAAGCCATGACCAACACAATACATTCACTCTATTTGCTGGCATTTCAACCATTAAATTAATATTCTCAGAGTAGATTCATCAAGCCCCTACCCTATAATTGGGATTCTGGCCATGCTGTTGATTAGACAGTGAAAGGAATCAGTCCATGGAGAGAGACAACTTCTCATTTCAAATCCAATCAGGGAGAGCAAACACAATTCTAACAGAGTTTCTGCGGTAGATAGATATGATTATTTGACATGTAAATGAAATAAAGAAATGGTGCACATAATGAGCCTGGAAGACTTTATGTTAGTCCCCCCAAAACACCCTTTTGGGGAATAATTTTTTCGTATTTGTTAGCCTATTGATTAAAACTGATTTTTTTCCCTATCAGACCTGATGCTGTATTATCCCAGAAAATAATAGAATAACATACCCTTCTGAATTCATTTTTTTAATTGCAACATGCATTCATGCACAGGTATACATGCTAGATTTGAGCATGAGATTTTGTTTCATTTCTTCAGTTTTTTAATTAATTCCCACAGGGACTGTGTCATTATTGGGTTGTTTCATATAGTTTTATTTTATTATTGCTTCTTTTGTTGTTGTTGTTTTGTTTTCATTATTTTATTTTATTATTTCCCTTTGGCTTCAATGGAAGACACACAAATACCTTTTTTCTGGTCTGTACTATCATAGTTTCCCATCCAAATTGGACAGAACTCAGGAGCAATGTTCCCTCTAAGCTGTGGCGTCTCGTGAGCAAAAATTCTACTTTGTGAGCTACTGGCACTAAAGCTGTGAGCAAATGATTTGGCTGCTGCATAAATTAGTTTGCTCTGGAGCCCTCCTTCTTGAGCTGAGACAGAAATGTGTGAGCCAGAGGCTAAAAAACTGTGAGCTAGCTCACACTAACTCATCTTAGAGGGAACACTGCTCAGGAGGATTGTAGTACACCCTGAGGACATTCACACTGCTATATTTCAGAAAGATGGAATACCTCACCCTTAGAGGCAAAAGGATCTTTTGCATTCTCATCTTCCTCTCTTGTGTGTCCCTATTGCTTTGGTTTTCTTTTCCACATGTATGTTGCTCCCTCTAGTGGTCCATTCGATATTACATTGCTGTATGTCTGGTATTTTTTACAGCAATGTAATATCAAATCAACCCTTGGAGGGATCAAACACATGCAGGGGAAAAAAAGAAGTAATAGAGATGCACAAGTGAGGAAAATGAGAATGCATAAAAACCCAAAGTAAGGCACCCATGTTTATCATTCAATTCTATGGAATAATTGATAGGAAAGATTCCAAGCAATAAAACAGACAGCACTGCAGTCATTTAGCTTGAAGGACAGTACCACAAGGAAAATGCAGACTACAAGAGAAGGACATTTGGAGGCATGAGGAAAGCATGACATCTTGGCAGACAGGCAAAAACAGAAGGACCTTGAGACAGGTTTGCTTTGTCAAGGGGTAAGATTTGGAGAGCAGTAGGTAGAGATGAGTGTTCCAGTGGACTCTGTGCGAGTGTGTATGTGTGACCCATTTGCCTGACGTCTTCAGGGTCACAAGGGGGGGAATTGTAAGCCTGCACGCCTGCCATGGTGTTTTTATGAACTGAGTTACTGTACCTGATGAAGTGTGCCATCGCTGTACCTGATGAAGTGTGCCAATGACAGACTGTGCCAGAAACTGACATGCTGTGAGCTCCCAATAGGATACATACCAGAGACACTGTTTCCTCTTATGGTTGCTATTCCTGAGGTGTTCCCATGTCCAGCAAACGCCATTTTGTTCTAAGCACAGGGCCACAGCAAGCAGCAGACTCCATTTTGTTCCAAGCACATGGTCACACAAAAGCAGCAGACTCCATTTCAAACCAGCCACCTGGTCACATACCTGAAACCCCCCTCCCCCTCGCACCAACGGACAGCACGTCCTCACAAAGACTCTCTATTCAACCTGGCCTCATGGCGATGAGTCATACATCTACATGCGAATACCCCTAGCCCAGGTGTCTTGATTGAGTTAGTCACTAGATCTCAAATTGCCCTCCAGTTTCCAAGCCCTCCCAGAGAATTACAATAGCCAATCCCAGACCTCTTGGCTATGACAGAACACCTCGTCACAGGGGAGGTCTCCTGGCCCCAGCTCCTCCCCTGACCCTGTTTGATATAATCAGGAACGCACCTCCAGTTCGCTCTCTTGAGCATTCTACCTGAAACCCCCCAGCGCTCTCAAACTACGTCCTCTATTTAACCTGCTTTACCCTTCAATCCAGCTTTCTATCCCAAATCCTTCCCATCCCTCTCTTTGTTCTAGCAGTGCACAGCTAGAACTTCTTAGCACGTGGTCTTAGCTGGTCTGAGTCCATTCGCTATTCTTTTCCATTTTCTCCCCATCCTTACCCCTTCGCTTGAAGTTTGGAGCCACGCAGAAGCAGTCAGGTAATTATACCCCAAAGCATCAACCAACGTTACCTGCAAATTGCAACTGTGCTGAATTATTCTCTCTGTTTTCCTAGTTCTTGTGTGTTGTGGTTGTTGTATGTTTATTGTGTGAAGTGTGCTAGTAAACAATTATTATTATTAAGAAGTCTGCCTCAGTCTCTTATTGGGGACCTCAGAAACAGCAGCATCCTCCGTAAACCATAGACGGTGAATCCTGATAAACTGTTCCAATTGTTTCTCTTTGAGAGCAATTCGGCTAACACATGGAACAACTCAGTGAAAGAGTACAAGTTTGGAAAACGTGGAGAGAGCTGGCCCATAGAATCAGCAGAGTCAGACATGACTGAATGGCTAACAACAACAGGTATGCAGGGAAGTGCAGTCTGCAAAGGGAAATTTGGCATAGCAGGAAGGCACTGGGAGGACAGGAGAAGGCAAAGTCCCACACCATATTCTTCTGGATTGGAATACCTCACACATATATCTAATTCTAGTGGCTACAGCTTGCAGTCAGTCAAAAAATCCCAGAGCCTCTCTCCCCTTCCCCTTAGGAAGGCTGTGCTCTCTCTATTCCTTTATTAGGAAAATGCTGGCTGCCTTGTAAAAGTGTTAATGTTAATTGTGCTGATTACAAAACAGCCCATTTTCAGAATTATTAAAATTGATAATAAAAGAATAACATGTCTGATATACACACCGGCATGAAGACCATTTAATACAGTGATGCTCAGGAGCCACATAGGGTGAATTGGCACACCATCTGTGGCTCTTCTGAGGACTGTTCCTTCAGTGTGGCACCTCTCCCACTTTTCAGGAAAGTGGGCAAGGCCATTGCTTGGTGGGGCTTGTGGCTAGCAGGTGGTTTCTACCTTGAAACAGCCTCCAGAGGAATGCGTAGGCTAAGAGCTTCCCTGATTTGCAGGACTCATGTTAGGAAAGGAAATAAGTCAGTCTTTTGGTTGATGATGATTTAGATAACCCAGACTAGCCTGATCTCATCAGATCTCAGAAGCTAAACAGGGTTGACTCTGGCTAGTATTTGGATGGAAGACCTCCAAGCAATACCAAGGTTGTGACACAGAGGTGGGCAGTGGCAAACCACCTCTGAATGTCTCTTGCCTTGGAATTTTATGCGGTCATCATAAACCAATTGTGAATTGACAGCAAAAAACAACAACAATTGCAAGTGTGGCTTTCCAGGGTCACAAAGTGAATACCATTGATTTAACAACTGTGGGCAAGGATAGGAGGACTAAAATATATTTTTGACACCCCCCCCCCCCCAGAATATGTATATCAATAAGGTAGAATTTGATATACAATGGAAACCTAAGTAGCAGGGCTTTCCAACTCAATTTACAGTGAATAAACTACAGTTGTTTTATGTTCATTTCCTGCTCTGTCCTGGAGTGAGCAGATTTGTGTATTCCCACCCTTTAAGGAATACCTATATGGGTGAGAACAAGACTTTGGTGCTCAGGCCAAGCAGTGTAGGTCTTGGAGCATTTTTCAAACACCCCAACTCCTTCTATCATGCAATTTGGTGCTGCAGCTGTCATTCACGATAGCAATGTCTTTAACGATAGCAATGTGGAGCTAGCTGGTCACTTTAGGACTTCCTTGTATTATTTTGTCATCATTATGAAATGCATTATATTCCATTATAATATTATGAAAATAATAAACTCTACTTTATAATTATTATGGCTTTATTATTTTCATAATATTAATTGTATTTATTATATTCATAATATTATAACGGGATAATAATAAACTCTATATATTGCATTATAATAATTATGGTTTTCTTTTATTTTCATAATATTGATTGTATTTATTATTTTCATAATATTGATTGTACTCTGTTCATTTCCTGCTCAGGCCTAATTTGGGCAGTGTTTTGGAGGGGAAGGGTGTTTTCTCACTTGTTCCATGAGGCAGAGTGGGGTAAATTAAGCTAGGCCTTGTTAAGCAATTGGTTTGTTAGGCCTAATCTGAGAATTAGTAGGCTGGAGCCCTGTGATTTGCATAGAAAGAATATGAGGACAGTGATGGGCACCTCAAGGAGGTTTACCAGATCCAGCCATTCTTGGTTGAATAGATTGAGGGAAATGGTGAGATGTTTGGCACCGAACAGCATCACTGAACTCCACTGCTGACTGTGGTATGGTGACAAGCCTGGGCCTCTTGTCTCATATTTAGGAGCATACGTAATGAAAAATAAGGCACGGCAATACTGTGGTGCTAGGGTTTAAGTGAATACCAGTTTACTTGAATACTAGTAGTCTCTAGGGCTTCCAGTTAGTTAAATTAGCCCGCACTGAAAAGGGTGAGAAGTGCTACTGGAGTCTTGTGTCTTCTCCTGGGATGCATGTGCAATAAGCCATGAGGATCTCTCTCCATGAAATGGTTCAAAAATGGTTGAAGTGGATGCAATAACTTGTTTAACAGGTTGGTTGCATGAGCTGAGGCACGGAGTATATGGAGACAGCTGTCCCCTTAACACTGATAGCTGGAAACACAACCTTCCTTTGCTGGCAAAGAAGCATACTATGCTAGCGCTGCCTTCCAGTACCTGTGAAGGACAAGTTCCATGAAACTCTACTGTTAGCCCCCAGATAGACCTTACAGAAGAGTAGCTTCTAGAGCTAACCCCCAAAAGTCATGCCTGTTGAAAAGTACTGGGTTCGCCTCATGGAGGACTCGGACAACAACATGCTGTAGCACACGTTTATTGTACTTCACATAGACAAAGACTAACTCTAACGGCCAACAGGGCCAACTATATACATATCCACCAGCAACCCCCCCCCCACTCCCACTGGAGGGTTTAAATGTCCTGCCAAGGTGGCTATTGGTTGGGGCTGGGGAATCCAGGATCCGAAGTTTCCTTTGTTTTCGGATCCAAGCTCTGGCATGTCTGCGGACCCCTGGAGGCGGGCCATGTACGTAACACCTGTGTAAGGCACAGCCTGGCCCAAGAGTAGCACCAGGATGAGGCTGAAACACATGAGCTAAGCCCAAGATGGAGCAGGGCCAAACACAATGGATGCTGGCAAATGACAAACCTGGACATACTGTTTTGGGAAGGTGACTGTAGGGCATCTTCCTGTTAATGGTTTTCTTCCCTCCTAAAAACAAAGAGATACTTAATCTCCATAATGGAATTCTCAGGAAAGGCAATCTCCACCCTGACATGACCTCCGCGCACTGGGCCATGCCCTTCCTGGTCTGTTTACTCTAATTAATGGACTATTCACACAACCTGGTAGTTTTTCTCTCCTGTAATTAAGAGATCATCAGTGGAATATTGACACTTTTATGTCTGTTAGCAGCTGCAACAGGAAACATTAACAGCTTCAGATTACACTGGACAACCCATTCAACTACATGTATGCAAAATATCACCAGTTTCTCCAGGTTCTTCATCAATACCTGGGAATGCTATTCAGCACAATCCCAACATATTGTCTTTCTCTCAGCTAATCACATCAATACATTGTTCTGAGGGGCAATCTCGCCATCATGCCCTGAGGTGGCATTTTGCCCTATAACCGGACGCATGCAGCTCCATTGCTGAGTATCTGTCCTGGGTGCCTATACATCCCCAAATTTGTTTGGGTTCCTTTACATCTTCACAGCTGCTTCTCCACAGATCTCTGCTCTTCTGGACTGGTAAATATATTTCCCCCGAAACCCTGCTATATTCCGCCTCCAACCTATTTTCTGTTAGCTTGTGCGTCTGTTTTCCAGTGTGCATTTATTTCTGTATGTGTGCATTGTTTTATTTTTTCCTCTTTCAATAAAATATCTTTCTTGGTTAAGCAACAGCCTGGGTTATTTTGAGAGTTCTCTAAAAGCAAAAGATCCCCGTAAATGCTGTAGCAAATATCGCTAGAGCCAGTTTGGTGTAGTGATTAAGAGTGTAGACTCTAATCTGGGAGAACCAGGTTTGATGCTCCATTCCTTCACATGCAGCTGCTGGTGTGACTTTGGGTCAGTCATAAGTTCTTTCAGAGCTGTTCTCTCAAGGACAGTTCTCTCAGAGCTCTCTCAGCCCTACCTACCTCACAGGGTGTCTGTTGTGAGGAGGGGAAGGGAAAGGGATTGTAAACCACTCTTAGACTCCTTCAAGTAGTAGACTCCTCCAATCTCTTCTTCGTCTTCTCTACCTCCCTCTCACAAGCTCTGTCTCCTTTCTAATTCCCCCCCCAAAAAAACAGGAGACAGCCCCTTTTGGGCAACAACTAGCATTTGCGGTAACTCTACAAAGTGAGGAATGTGTTGGCAATTAAAAGAAGCAGGAAGCAAAAAAGGGGACAACTAGCAATTTACTGTAGCAAATGTTTCATAGATTCCCCTGGAGAGAATGGCATTTTCAGGGGTGGACTCAATGACATGATATCCCTGCTGACCTCCCTCCAATCCCTGAACTCTGTCCTCCCCAAGCTCTTCCACCAAGTCTCCAGGAATTTCCCACCCTGGAGTTGACAACCCTAGTGGCTAAGGTTATGATTTATGTGTAGTAGCATAACCTTTTGCTCCTCTCAAGGTGTAGCTTCTTGGATTCTTACTGTTTAAATTTAAATGGAAAATACGTGAACAGTGTAATGAAATCCCAGTTTCACATGGACTCCTACTTGGAGAGTGAAGAAATGTATCACTTGATTGCAAAACTGATCACCTATTCTGTCCTTGGAGTGTGGCTTCAAGGCACAAGCAGTTTATTTTGATATAGTTGTATTGGGATCAGGGCAAGCCCTATCATTAGGGATAGTGAGGGGCAAATTGCTAATCATCATCAGCAGAGTTATTTATGTTGATATTATTATTATACATTCATAACACTCAGAAGGGAGACTGTGCCTTTTGGATTTTCTGACTCAGGCAGCGTAGCACTACAGATTGTCTCTGATTGGCATCTATGGGTCTATAATTAATGTAAGTGGTCTATCAATTGGCCCCTGAGTGTGCTCAAGAGATCTGATTATTCCAACAGTGGGGGGAAGAAACTCTGGGTCAGAAGAGTTTAGATATTATTTACTGGGATAATGCAGGTCCGATCAAGAATTCACTTAACATCCAAGATTTCAATTACAGTCAAAAGGAATTTGGACTGGCAAAGACTGAAAAGAGTGAAATGTCAATATTTATTTATTTGGCCCAGGTGGTAACTACAGAATGCATCATCAGCATGAGCAGAAGTACATGTGGGTAGTTTTTCTCTCCTGCAATTAAGAGATCATCAGTGGAATATTGACACTTTTATGTCTGTTAGCAGCTGCAACAGGAAACATTAACAGCTTCAGATTACACTGGACAACCCATTCAACTACATGTATGCAAAATATCACCAGTTTCTCCAGGTTCTTCATCAATACCTGGGAATGCTATTCAGCACAATCCCAACATATTGTCTTTCTCTCAGCTAATCACATCAATACATTGTTCTGAGGGGCAATCTCGCCATCATGCCCTGAGGTGGCATTTTGCCCTATAACCGGACGCATGCAGCTCCATTGCTGAGTATCTGTCCTGGGTGCCTATACATCCCCAAATTTGTTTGGGTTCCTTTACATCTTCACAGCTGCTTCTCCACAGATCTCTGCTCTTCTGGACTGGTAAATATATTTCCCCTGAAACCCTGCTATATTCCGCCTCCAACCTATTTTCTTTTAGCTTGTGTGTCTGTTTTCCAGTGTGCATTTATTTCTGTATGTGTGCATTGTTTTATTTTTTCCTCTTTCAATAAAATATCTTTCTTGGTTAAGCAACAGCCTGGGTTATTTTGAGAGTTCTCTAAAAGCAAAAGATCCCCGTAAATGCTGTAGCAAATATCGCTAGAGCCAGTTTGGTGTAGTGATTAAGAGTGTAGACTCTAATCTGGGAGAACCAGGTTTGATGCTCCATTCCTTCACATGCAGCTGCTGGTGTGACTTTGGGTCAGTCATAAGTTCTTTCAGAGCTGTTCTCTCAAGGACAGTTCTCTCAGAGCTCTCTCAGCCCTACCTACCTCACAGGGTGTCTGTTGTGAGGAGGGGAAGGGAAAGGGATTGTAAACCACTCTTAGACTCCTTCAAGTAGTAGACTCCTCCAATCTCTTCTTCGTCTTCTCTACCTCCCTCTCACAAGCTCTGTCTCCTTTCTAATTCCCCCCCCAAAAAAACAGGAGACAGCCCCTTTTGGGCAACAACTAGCATTTGCGGTAACTCTACAAAGTGAGGAATGTGTTGGCAATTAAAAGAAGCAGGAAGCAAAAAAGGGGACAACTAGCAATTTACTGTAGCAAATGTTTCATAGATTCCCCTGGAGAGAATGGCATTTTCAGGGGTGGACTCAATGACATGATATCCCTGCTGACCTCCCTCCAATCCCTGAACTCTGTCCTCCCCAAGCTCTTCCACCAAGTCTCCAGGAATTTCCCACCCTGGAGTTGACAACCCTAGTGGCTAAGGTTATGATTTATGTGTAGTAGCATAACCTTTTGCTCCTCTCAAGGTGTAGCTTCTTGGATTCTTACTGTTTAAATTTAAATGGAAAATACGTGAACAGTGTAATGAAATCCCAGTTTCACATGGACTCCTACTTGGAGAGTGAAGAAATGTATCACTTGATTGCAAAACTGATCACCTATTCTGTCCTTGGAGTGTGGCTTCAAGGCACAAGCAGTTTATTTTGATATAGTTGTATTGGGATCAGGGCAAGCCCTATCATTAGGGATAGTGAGGGGCAAATTGCTAATCATCATCAGCAGAGTTATTTATGTTGATATTATTATTATACATTCATAACACTCAGAAGGGAGACTGTGCCTTTTGGATTTTCTGACTCAGGCAGCGTAGCACTACAGATTGTCTCTGATTGGCATCTATGGGTCTATAATTAATGTAAGTGGTCTATCAATTGGCCCCTGAGTGTGCTCAAGAGATCTGATTATTCCAACAGTGGGGGGAAGAAACTCTGGGTCAGAAGAGTTTAGATATTATTTACTGGGATAATGCAGGTCCGATCAAGAATTCACTTAACATCCAAGATTTCAATTACAGTCAAAAGGAATTTGGACTGGCAAAGACTGAAAAGAGTGAAATGTCAATATTTATTTATTTGGCCCAGGTGGTAACTACAGAATGCATCATCAGCATGAGCAGAAGTACATGTGAGAAGTATGTTAAGACAGCAATCTAAAAAAACTATCTGTTCACTGGCAGAGTAAGGGGGGGAAATTCAGGGTGAAAATAATAATGAAGGACTAGAGCTTCCATGATCCCTGCATATTTCACACACACAGTGGCCGCGTTCAGACTGGCAGTTTGGCCCGGCAGGCAAACGTTTGAGGAGCGTTTCAGTAGCAGATTAAAGGGGCGGGTTTACACAGGCACATGTTTCAGGCATCCCCCAGCCGTACTCAAGCCGTCTTGTGCCGCTTCCCTCCCAAGTTTAAAAGATACCATGTTAAAGTGGTAGCAAACCGTGTATACAGTGCATTGTTTCTGGAATGCTCTGGCATGCCAAGTGGAAGTATGAAGTCGATCCTGCCCTATTTGCTGATATGCCCATGTGCATAGGCACACGCAGCCAAGTACAGAAACCATGCTAACAGCCCACCAGGGGGAACAGTGCAAACGCTCCCTTGCGCTTCCTCCACGGTATCCTCCCGCTTCATTCACTGCAGTGTGAACGGGAATACTGGGAACAAGCCGTTCCAGGTCTATTCCGTTTTTTCTTTGCCATGACTCCCTAACACTTCAAATTGCCAGTCTGAACTTGGCCAGTGAATGTGTGCTAGCAGACCTTAATAAGAACAGCTCTTACCCTGCCTGGATGGGACTCTTTTCATAGCCCTTGTGATGCAAAGCAAAGAAAGATGTGGAAGGTTTCATCTAAACAGAGAATCAGAGGCTTGAGGAAGGCTTCCTGGTCCCAGTTTGATGATGATAACAAGAGTCATCTGAAGGTACTTCTGGACCTCTTGTAACCAATGCTCCCTCTAATCTGTGGAGTCTTGTGAGCAAAAATTCTACTTTGTGAGCTACTGGCATTAAAGCTGTGAGCGAACGATTTGGCTACTGCATAAATTAATTAGCACAGGAAGGATGAATCCAGAGCTAAGACAGTGTTGGTATTCGGGTATATTCGGGAATACAAAAAAAAAATGCCTTTATTATACTCAAATCCGGGGGGGAAATGGATCCCCCCCTCACACTCCTACTTCTGAAGACCCTTGGTAGGGTTCTCTTAGAAACTCTAGAAGCCTGACAGCCCAGTTCTATGGCTATTTACTCAGAAGTAAGTTCAACTCTGTTCAGTGGATCTTTCTTCCAGTTTTAGATACAAGACTAGGGTTGCCAAATGGGCCTGGGGGTTGGGGAATCCCCCGCTTTGGAGGCCCAATTTCTGCCACGGCGGAATTGGGCCCCGGGGGGAACCCCGCCCCCGAAGCTGCGTCACCGGAGGTGATGAAACCACGTTGCTGACGTTGGGGGCGTGGCATATGGTTTCCCCCCCGATGAGCTCGGCCACGCCCCCAACGTCAGCAATGTTGCACGTCACTTCCGGTGACGTGCTGCTGGTGCGCGTGCTTTTTGCGCGCACACACGCGCGTCCTACAACAACTCCCGGACCGCTGAGAGACTCCCCCGCCGCAAGGGGTAAGTCTACTTGGTAACCCTATACGAGACTTGAGGCAGCAGTTGAACAGTGATAACAGCTTTATTTGAACATGAAGTCAGAAGAACCAGAATGAGACAAACAATGGAGCAACAGGCTCCTTTTTAAACATTCTGGGCTTGGCAAGCCACGCCCACATGTCAGATAAAATGCTTGAAGAAATATGCACCCAAATGAAAGGGACTTTACCTACTTCTCGCCCCGACATAACATTTTCACCAGAATAGACTATATACTTATCTCAAATACACTTGCCTCACAGCTCATTGCCTTAGATATAGAAACTAAACACCTTACAGATCATGCCTGGCTGGAAGGTAGAATAGATTTAAATATAATTAATGACACAAACCGCACATGGGCATTAGACAGAACAATTTTATTAAATCCAATGGTCAAGGAGAAAATTAGCAATGACATCAAGAATTTCTTTAAGGAAAATGTTTCAAATGAAGTTTCCACAGTCTTGCTCTGGGACTCCATGAAGGCGGTGATCAGAGGATCATTGTTCGCCATCACATCTAAAGTGCGAAAATACAGAGAACAAAAAAGGAATGGAGCACTAGAACGCATCACAAAATTAGAAAAAGAACATAAATTATTGGGCTGCCCAAATTTTTTTAAAAAACCTTAATGCAGAACGCAAACTTCTAGAAAATCTAGAAATATCTCCGATTCAAAAAAACCTTACTATATATGAAGCAGAAATTTTGGCAGAAATCTTCCAAAAATTTACAGATATTAGCCTGGAGAGTTAAGAACAAACGAAAATCAAGCTTCATCGGATCCTTAATAAATGGCAATGGCGATAAGGTGTACTCTACCAAAGACGTAGCTCAGATGTTTGCAAAGTATTTCACTTCACTCTACAAAACCCGAGAGCCAAAGAATGAGGAGATAGAAAAATATTTAAGCTCTATCACGACTTTACCCTCAATATCTTTACCTCATGCAGAGTTAATGGAGAGACAAATTGACCCATTACAACTGAAATAAACACTAAAACACCTCAAAAATAACAAAGCTACTGGACCAGACGGTTTACCATCAGAATTCTACAAAACCTTCCAACAACAATCTTCTCACCACCTGCAATGGAGTCCTGCAACACGGTATTATGCCTAACTCTTAATCTGAGTCAACTCTAGCAGTGATTCATAAAGATAACAAAGATCCTGTGGTCCCTTCTTCATCTAGACCTATTGCGCTTCTCAACCACGATAACAAAATCTTTACATCCATTATGGCCAATAGATTAAAGACATTTATCTCGAACTACATTAAGGCAGATCAGACAGGCTTCATACCGGGTCGACAAATTACAGATAACATCCGCAGGACTCTTGATATTATCATCTACAGGAAGAATATCCAGGAGGAGGCTTTAATTCTTGCTCTAGATTTCGAAAAAGCATTTAATTCAGTGGAAACCTATACATTATCTCTCT
>NW_015167103.1:87846-107810 GCF_001447785.1 Gekko japonicus | reverse complement strand
ATAATGTCTCCAGTGGTCCAAATGCAATACAACGATAATCAGAAGCAATGGAGACTAATTGAACCTCTTTATAAAGCTCCATACGATCTTCAGGAAATTGCCTGGATCAAGCCTGACTTGAGACCAAGGTCAATCAAGGAAAATATGTTTGTATTAGCAGCAATCAAAACATGGGATCAGAACAAGAAACTCCTCCCTCAAGAGATTTCTCAAAGGTCGGCATTTACATGTCAAAGATGGTTTCTCCCTGGTCTAACTCTGCATATCTTCGAAGACTGGAAGGAAGCTGATCTCAGACGCCCTTACGACTTAGTAGAAAAAGGGGAAATACTGAACAAACAGTACTTTGACCAGAAAATGGGC
Source organism: Gekko japonicus (assembly GCF_001447785.1). NCBI lineage: Eukaryota > Metazoa > Chordata > Lepidosauria > Squamata > Gekkonidae > Gekko > Gekko japonicus. Next base: position 107,447 of record NW_015167103.1, on the reverse strand, counting down.
AAACGTGCACCTTGGCTTCAGTATTTCCAGTTGAGAAGTCTTATTGATTATCTTTCAGGGTTGGGTAAATTTCAAAGAGAGTTACCAAATTTGGAAAAAAATATTAAACTTTACCCTAACTCCCCAAAAGGTATTATTTCTAAAGTATACAGTGTGATTGTCACAGAGGAGAGCCGGATGAAACTCAAATTGCAACATCGTTGGGAAGAAGACTTCACAGTACAATGGAATGAGGCAGACTGGGACATTATATGGTCCTCTCCAGCCAATAGCTCTAGCATATACAATGTTAGACTACAATTTTTAAAACTTTATTCCAGGTGGTACATAACTCCGCATCAATTATATAAAATAGACTCTAACAACAACCCGATATGTTGGAAAGGATGCGGGCAGACTGGTACTTATTTACATTGCTGGTGGGGGTGCCCAAAGATCCATCACTTCTGGGAGGAAGTCCGAAAACAAATTATTGAAATAACTTTGCACGACTTCAACTCTAGTCCTGAGACTTTGTTACTGAATCACTGGGATGACACCATAGATAATAGAACCAAAGGGATAATAGCATTACTCCTAGCAACAGCTTGATTGACAATAGCCACATGCTGGAAATCTCCACTGCCACCTACATTAACTGCTTGGCATGATAAGATTTGGGAACAATTTGTGATGGCAAAAATCACAGACAGAATATGCAGAGTACAAACAGATCCCTATCCAAATTCGAAACAATTTGGTTTCCAATATTCTCTTTCAACGCATGATATACTCCCAACCAATGCATATTATCACAAATGGCTAGTGATGTGAAATTTACTATGGGAATGTCAGCTAACAAATTATGGGATACTTATCTATTACTTACCTAACTCATTAGGACAACAATTTTTATGCTTAATAGAGGATCTTTCTGTAAAATTGTTAGGTTGTATAAAGCACATTGACTTCATTTTAGAATATTGTATTTTGAGGTACTATTACAATTTGAAGTTCTTCTGATATTACTTTCTGTATTGACAAATTAAAACAATAAAGTATTTATTAAAAAAATATAAGATCCAATCATATTCTGTACATAAAGACCAATCACTTTGTTTCCCTCCAGAACTCCCTTTGTTCTGATAGGTCTATTTACAATACCTTGTCAGACTCAAGGTCATACTTTTATTCATTCCATTACATACACAACATCCAGATAAGAGCCAGTTTGGTGTAGTGGTTAGGAGCGTAGATACTAATCTGGGAGAACCAGGTTTGATTCTCCATGCCTCCACATGCAGCCACTGGGTGACCTTTGGTAAGCCACAGTTCTCTCAGAGCTGTTATCTGAAGAGCTGTTCTCAAAGAACTCTCTCAGCCTCTTCACAGGGTGTCTGTTGTGGGGAGGAAGGGAAGGAGATTGTAAGCCACTCTGAGACTCCGACTGAAGAGTGGGATATAAATCCAATCTCCTCCTCCTCTTTCTCCCCCCCCAGCCTGAGTGACACAAGAACCAACCTTGGGCAGTCACAAGATCTCTCAGAGCTGTTCTCTCAAGAGCAGTCCTTGAGAGAGCTCTCTCAGCCCCACCTACCTCACAGGGTGTTTGTTGTAAGGAGGGGAAGGGAAAGGAGACTGTAAGGTGCTCTGAGACTCTGAGTGAAGGGCAGGGTATAAATCCAATTTCTCTTCCTACTCCTCCTCCTTCTCCTCCTCTAATCTTCTCTACAGACAGGTGCTTTGTCACTCCTCCCACTTCTCCAGCTCTTCCTGCCCTCCAGTATCCAGGATATTAAAATCAGAGAGTGATGGACCTGGCAGCTCTGGAATAATGGGATAATTCTGTTTGAATGTGGAGCATAACTTCAGGTGTGGATCAGAATGTCATTCGTTAAAATTCAAACTGTACATCTCTATTAAAAATACACTGGCAAAGGCTAGGAGGCAAAAGAAGAATGATGCATTTCCTCATCAAATGTTCCCTTTGGTGAAAACCTAAGTAAAAGAATACTTTACAAGAGCGCAGTATGAAGACAGCAATAGTAATTTTGTTTTGCCGCAAATGCTGGTTTATGCAAAATTGTGATTTAAAGAGCACATTAATTTCTGTATTACATTGTTTCAGGACCATAACACTATTTCACCACCATTGCATTTGGGAATGAATCTGGCATGATTCTTTTTATTCCCAAAAGCAATGTCAGAAGGTGTCAGTATTGATTTTAATAGTCCTATCCAGATACAGTATAACAAGACTTGTTTGGTTTTTTAAAATACTATTTACTTCAGAGTTCAGTTCACCTACCGCAGTCTTTGTGATGCAAGCTTTTGACAACATTTTATTTTAAGTGCACATAAAAACCACAGATGCAAGTACCATTTTAAAGGAGACATCTGTTCCTGTGTTATGGGGGGTTGGAGGTTGGAAGTACCTCTTCTTAGGTGGCTGTTTCTGTACAGCATGTGGGTCTTTCTCTCCCCCCCCCCATGTGATTGCGCCAGGTTTCATATACCATGAGCACAGATTCTACTAATGCATCTCACTGTGCATTGATTATAGGATATTTCTTTTTAGAACTTTGAGGAAGCAAGATGGAGGCTAGAAGTCATGTCAAGTCAGAAGAATCCAATTGAAAAATTAATTTCAGATGTCCAGTCAATTTTAAATGGATTTGTTATGAATCAGATGCAAGGGGGTTCCTCTCCTTACTAAGAGAATAATGACTCTGAATTGACTAAAGAGCAAATTGAACTTAGTGAAAATTAACACTCATTCAAAAATACTTGGACATAAGGAAAGGCTGTAGATTTCGGAAGTCTGTGTACTGGTCTCTCTTCCGTTCACAATTATCCATTCCACAGTTTCAATGCCATGAGGTATTTAGCAAGGAAATTTTGTAAGGTACACTGCCATCTTACAAAAGCAATCAACTTCTGGAAGCCATTTAACAATGGACATGGAATCATAGAATCATAGAGTTGGAAGGGGCCATACAGACCATCTAGTCCAACCCCCTGCCCAATGGAGGACCAGCCTAAAGCATCTCTGACAGATATTCGTCTAGCCTCTTCTTGAAAGCTGTCAGTGAAGGGGAGCTAACCACCTCTCTAGGCAGCTGATTCCACCTTTGAACCACTCTGACCAAGAAAAAGTTTTTCCTACTATCCAGCTGATACCTTTCTGCATGTAATTTAAAACCATTGCTTCAGGTCCTATCCTCTGCTGTCAAATGGATCAGCTCCTTGCCCTCCTCCAGATGACATCCTTTCAAATATTTAAAGAGAGCAATCATGTCCCCCCTCAATCTCCTCTTCTCCAAACTAAACATTCCCAAGGCTGTTAGCCTTCCCTAGTAGGGCTCAGTCTCCAGACCCCTGATCATCCTCTTCACTCTCTTCTGAACGCTCTCGATTTTGTCCACATCGTTTTTGCTGATTTTATGTAAGCTGCCCTGAGCTGGCTCTGGCTGGGAGGGTGGGGTATAAATTTGGATAATAAATAAATAAATAAGGCCCCCAGAACTGCACATAGTACTCAAAGTGTGGTTTGACCAAGGCAGTATACAGAGGGGCTATGACCTGCGATTTTGATGCTATGGCCCTTTTAATATAACCCAAGACTGAATTTGCTTTTTTTGTCACTGCATCACACTGACTGCTCATATTTAGTTTGCAGTCCACTCTTACCCCAAGATCTCTTTCGTATACACTACTCCCCAGAAACGTATCTCCCATCCAGTATTTGTGCTTGACATTTTTTGTGGCCCAGATGTAATACTGTGCATTTATCTTTGTTGAATTACATCCTGTTTGCAAGTGCCCACTTCTCCAGAGTATTCAAGTCTTGTTGAATTTTGACTCTATCTTCTTGGGTGTCTGCTACTCCTCCCAATTTGGTATCATCAGCAAATTTAATGAGTAGCTCTTCTACCCCTTCATCTAGATCGTTGATAAAAATATTGAAAAGTACTGGGCCCAAAACCGAGGCCTGTGGCACCCTGCTGGACACCTCCCTCCAATCTGATGAAACACCATTGACCACCACTCTTTGGGTGCGGTCCTCTAACCAGTTCCCTATCCACCAAACTGTCCTATATTCCAGCCCACAGTCTTCCAATTTGCCCATCAGAATGTCATGGGGAACCTTATGAAAAGCTTTACTGAAATCCAGGTAAATCACATCAACAGAGTTCCCATGATCCAGTAAGCTAGTCACACAATCAAAGAAGGAAACCAAGTTGGTCTGACAAGATCTGTTGGGGACAAAACCATGCTGACTTTCCTGGATCACTAAGTGGTCCTTCAGATGCTTACAGATCGATCCCTTTAAAATCTGCTCTAATATCTTCCCGACAACAGAAGTTAGACTGTAGTTTCCCGGGTCTTTCTTCTTCCCTTTCTTAAAGATTGGGATAACATTTGCTCTTCTTCAATCTTGTGGCACATCTCCAGTCCTCCAGGAGGCCTTGAGATGATGGACAGAGGCTCTGCAAGTTCATTAGAAAGTTCTTTGAACACTCTTGGGTGCACACCATCTGGCCCAGGGGATTTGTATTTGTCCAGTGCAGCCTGGTGCCTCTCCACACCCTCCCTGTCAATGTCAACTGGACACTGAGGTTATGTTATGTTCTATACCATCTCTAGATGTCCTATACCATCTCTAGGTGATGCCTATTCTATCAATTTTCTTTTGATGGAACAAGAGCCACAGTCTTATGGGAGCCATCTTTTTTTTTGCTTATCAGCTGCTGATGCATCACTGGGATATTCTCTTTATGAAAGTAGACCTGATCCTTTCACTTCATGTACAATGGAGCTCACTAATCACAGTGAAAGACCTGAAAGACCTGAACACTGTGATGACCAGTGTTCCCTCTAAGCTGAGTTAGTGTGAGCTAGCTAAGAGTTTTAAGCCTCCAGCTCACACATTTGTCTTTGAGCTCAGGAAGGATGGCTCCTGAGCAAACTAATTTATGCAGTAGCCAAATCACTCACTCACAACTTTAATGCCAGTAGCTCACAAAGTAGAATTTTTGCTCACAGGACTCCACAGCTTAGAGGGAGCATCAGTGATGACCCAATCAAGTGTTCCAATAACACTGTGTATAGAATACTCCTCTGGAACCCCTTGGTAGGTGATTTAGAAACATTTTAAATAGTTTAGATCTGAAAATATTCTAAATTATTCTGTCTGTGTGAACTAATGGTCTAATTTGTAGTTGGGGCACTGGATATGAACAGCATATGTGAATATGATTGGTATTTGTTGATATTCAGGATTCTTGTCTGATGAATGTTTAAATTATAACCAATAAAATTGTTCAAATTCTAATCAATAAAGCAAATGTACTGAGCTGGGAAAAGGTGTATCATGAACCTTTTAATACTGAGCTTTGCAGCAGCTCTATTATAAATTAGATCTTCTCACCTTGTAAAACTTCAGTGTTCTTCAAAGTGCAATTAGTGTTTTAGCTTCGTTTTTTACAATACATGAAATTATTAAACCATTCAGGCAATGTTTTGGATGAATATCAAGCTCATGTATTTGTTAAGAATAGGCACGCAGGTAGTCCAAGCAATTATCCTGACTGTGATGTCTTGTTTTCCTATTTCCAGGACAGAAATACTAGCTAGAATATTGCTCTTAACTCTTGTATTATAAGGTGTCCTTCTAGGGAAATTAATTATATGAAAGGAGATAATTGATAATAAGTGGCAGGAGTGGATGAGGCTGTGCATGGTATGTTTATGACACCACATCTGAATTATATTTGTGCCAGTTATTCTGTGATGCATGAAATGTTGGCCCTAGGAACAGGAATCTCCCACAGTTTTCCCAAGGAGACCCAGCAGTTTTGAGCATTCTGTTTTTAAAACATCAGCTTGGTTAGCAAAATTATATGCTTGGTGAAGAGCAAATGTTGACAGCAATATATCATCAGTGTATTAATTTCTGTAATAACATTTATTTATTTATTTATTTGGGGATAATATCCTTCCACATGATTCCACGCAACCTCAGAGCCACTTACAGCACAACATGCACCACAATATCCTTTCTTACATTAATAGCTCTATCATGCATGGATCCTAAGCAGTGAATGGTTATTATTATAATTTATTACCCAATAGACAAAAAGATTTTTAAATTTACAACTGGTAGGGGCTTGCTCCCCCCCCCCCCCCGGTCCTTATAGGAAAGTAGAGATGTAACTTCTCATTGGGATATAAATCAGAGCAGGCTGACAAACATGGTGAAATATAGTATCACCTCAGGTTAATATACAAAGGACACACCAGGAGAATGTGTGCAATGGTATCAATCTTACCTAAGAAACAGGAGTAAATTTGTTCTGAATAAGGTAAGCCCCAAAACCTACTCCTCATAACTACTGAAGAGTGAGCATTTAATCTGGCCAGTACAAAAGTACAAAAGACTTGAGGAGGTCAACAGATAAGTATAAGGAAGAGATTTCGGAATGTCAAAAAACTGAGATGAACATTCTAAAAACAGAGCTTCAATAATCAATTAACTTTACACAACTTCTCAGAAGCACAATATCAATATTTAAAAGCAAGATAACCAACCTTTAAACCAGCACAAGAATGTACATACATACAATGTACTCACTTCGTTACAGCATTTTATAGTGCTTGTGGAATATGAAGTCTTTTGTTTTGAATCTATGAGCTGTTATAATGGCACAAAGTGTTCTAGTTGCTCAGTGAACAAAGATATTGAAATATTTTGTGATCAAGCTTCTGTGAAAGAACTGAGAATTATTAGTTTGGCTAAAAATGACCTCATGCGGGCAGCAGCAAGCTTCAAAAGCAGCTTTGTGGGCCTGGCAAAGGACTGGGAACAGGCCTAAGGAGAGAGGGGAGCTATGTGCCAAGGGCTAAGAACTAGTTTGAGTGGGGGCTGTGTGCTTACATCTTGATTTTAACTGACCAGGCCATTTTTTGGCAGATAGTTTCTGGTTAACAGTACCAAAACTCATAAAACAACAAATATACAGAATTTGTTTGTTAATTTCTATTGAATTTTCTAGTGCTGCCAATAATTTTATTACAACATTAAACTGACAAATGATTTCAATTTCACCCCCACCCAATGACTTCTAACTGTTTTGGAGATGCTGGGTGGAAGGCTTGTGTGTCTCAGGAACGGCTTTTGTAGCCCTCGGCACAAATCTTTGTGTTCATGCAAGGCGTTGTGCATTCAATTTCATTATTCCCCTCCCTTTGATCAGCATTCACGATGAATTTGTATATCCAACCGTTTTCCCCCACTGAAAATTAAATCATAAAGTCATGTGAATACCCATGGGTACATAATATCCATATTAGAAATGAAACCTTGAAATCATCAGAATCCCTGTTGAAAAGTACTGGGTTCGCCGCATGGAGGACTCAGACGACGACATGTGGTTGCACGCGTTTATTGTACCGACAGGGCCAACTATATACATATCCACCCAGCACCCCCTATTCCCATTGGAGGGTTTGAATGTCCCACCAAAGTGGCTATTGGTTGGGGCTGGGGGAAACCAGGATCCAAAGTTTCCTTTGTTCTAGGAGCCAAGCTCCTGCATGTGCCGCGGACCCCTGGTGGCGGTCCACGTACATAACACCTGTTTTAAAATAAATTAGTCCCAAGAGCAGTTTCTTTCAAATCACATTCAAAGCGAAAGTGGCCCCTTCTCCATTGCCCAGTTTCCTTGGCCAGCAGTGAAGAAGTGGTGTAAGAAGACGCCATTTCTCTAATGACAGCCATTTCTCTAATGAAACTATTTTAGTTTCTTTTTCTTGCCCACTACGTAGACCATACCACACATGTCTAGAACCCATTGTTCCAGGGGGAAAGGACTGGTAGAAAATGGCTAAACACTTCCTTTCCTCCTTCACACCTTTCCTGGTCAGACAAGCTAGATGTGACTCAAGAGACCAATGATTAACATAGAATAACAGAGAAACCTAGAGGAAAAAGCCCCAGACTAAGCCACTGCTGGGGTCTCAAGCCCTGTATGAATCCTCGACTCTGTCAATATCAGCCATCATTACCCATCGCATGGGAGTCCTCTGAGGGAAGATTTGGGATAAGTTCATACCTCCTAGACCACTGACAGGATGTGGCTGGTGACTTCTCCCACTTTCCTTACACAATTTTCCCAGGCCTGCTATGCCTGTCAGCCCAACATAGCCGTGTCCCCATCCCTACTCTGTCCCCTTGTCCTTCACCTGAAGCTCTCTTTGAATATCCTCTAGCCAGTATATCCCAACTTTTGGCATCACCAGCTTGGTCCCCCGTTATTTCTGGTTTGGAAGATTCTATGTATACCATTATTCCATTCACAAGCATCTTCCACCTTCACTTTAAAATTAGGATCTTTGCAATGTGTTTCTATGCTTCTCAGCCCCATCGTTAGCAGTCAATGAGACAGACTGAGGATATGAAAATGCATTATATTGTGACGTGGGCCAGCATACCTACATGTTATAAAGAGAGAGGAGAATACAACATGCTTGTGAGTCCATTCCTTCACTGCATAATACTGCCCTGTGCCCTACTATGATTTGTATTAGGATGTTGTTGTTCAGTCGCACAGTCAAGTCGAACTCTTCACAACCTCATGGACCACATCATGCCAGGCCCTCCTGTCTTCTGCCATTTTCTGGAGTTTGCTCAATTTCATGTTCATTGCACTGATAACATTGTCTGACCACCTCATCCTTTGCCGTCACCTTTTTCTCTTACCTTCAATCACTCTCAGCATCAGGGTCTTCTCCAGTGAGTGCTCCCTTCTCATTTGGTGACCAAATTATTTGACCTTCAGCTTCAGTATCTGGCCTTCCAGGGAACAGTCGGGATTGATTTCCTTTAGGATTGCCTGATTTGATTTCCTTGCAGTCCAAGGGACTCTCAAGAGTCTTCTCCGGCACCATAATTTGAAAGCATCTATTCTTCAGCGCTTGGCCTTCCTTACGGTCTAACTCTCACAGCCATACATTACTACTGGGAATACCATCACTTTGACTATATGGACTTTTGTTGACAGGGTGATGTCTGTACTTTTTATTATGCTGTCTGTATTTGCCATCGCTTTCCTCCCAAGGAGCAGGTGTCTTTTAATTTCATGGCTGCAGTCACCATCTGCAGTGATCTGGGATCCCAGGAACGTGAAGTCTGTCACTGCTTCCACGACTTCTCCTTCTGTTTGCCAAGGAGTGATGGGTCCGGATGCCATGATCTTAGTTTTTTTGATGTTGAGTTTCAAGCCAACTTTTGTGCTCTCCTCTTCGACCTTCAACAAGAGGCTCTTGAGGTCCTCTTCACTTTCTGCCATTAGAGTGGTATCGTCTGCATATTGGAGGTTGTTGATGTTTTTCCCGGCAATCTTAATTCCTTGTGATTCATCCAGGCCGGCATTTCACATGATGTACTCTGCATATGAATTAAATAAGCAGGGTGACAATATACATCCTTGTCGTACTCCTTTTCGTATGCTAAACCAATCAGTTCTTCCACATCCGGTTCTAACTATTGCTTCTTGACCCTTATACAGGTTTCTCAGGAGACATGTGAGATGGTCTGGTACTCCCATTTCTTTAAGGACTTGCCACAGTTTAATGTGGTCAATGAAGCAGAAGTGGATGTTTTTCTGGTACTCACTTTCTCCATAATCCAGTGAATGTTGGTAATTTGATCTCTAGTTCCTCTACCTCTTCGAAACCCAGCTTATACTTCTGGCAGTTCTCTGTCCATGTACTGCTGAAGCCTAGCTTGTAGGATCTTGAGCATAACCTTGCTAGCGTGTGAAATGAGTGCAATTGTGCGATAGCTTGAACATTCCTTGGCATTGTCCTTCTTTGGGATTGGAATGTAAACTGACCTTTTCCAATCCTGTGGCCACTGTTAGGTTTTCCAAATTTGCTGGCCTATTGGGTACAGCACTTTAACAGCATTTGTATTTAGAGGAATAACTAATTATATAATGCTAATTAGCAGCCCTCTGTGGCTACTTTGAACATCAGAGAAGAGTCGCTGGGGATTTAATACTTTCTTCTCATGACTCCCATGATTTAAATAACCCCTCTAAGATAAAATTAGTTTCACAGTAGGAAAAAAGACAGATAAAGAATGTGTACCTGTCTTTTTCATTCCGTGGAACCAAATGCAAGGGCTACAGCAGATATGTGTATTCTGGGGCTATTTTTTTCTGCATATGGTGCTTGTCATGATGGATAGAAGTGTGCAGAAGGAAAACTATGAAATGAGAAAATGAGTGCAAAACATTGCATGCAAAGTTGCTCTTAGCCAATGAACAAAGTATTTTGGAGCTCATCATTCCACTTTTTTCTCTGGTTGTTTTGTTTTATTCTACTACTACTTGTTTTATTGCATTGTTTTATACTGCATCTGAAGTACCTTTAGAGTCTTGATGGTAAGCAGCTTGTACATTTTTAAAATATATATGTAAAATAAACAATACAAATGTAAACAATTCACAAGTGCACAGAAGATATCATAACACAGCTTTCAGCCCATGAGCTGCAAGGGAAAACACACCCCTACTCATCCCAGTCACCCAGAAAGATAATTATTGGGATAAAAGTGGTTTATGTCAAAAATATTTGCCTCCTGTTTATTTGCTTATGGATAGGAAGCCCTGCTGAGATCTCTTCTTTGCTTCAGTTAGATTTATATCATTGATATTTCAGAGGATTCATTCAATTGTATTGATTTATCCTTCTTTCTGAGCTGGTTCACAATGATCATTAGTGCAAATGATATTTAGTCTGATCTGATGGAGCAGTGAGGAGGATTTTGCTTCATGCACAGCTCTCTTGTGTTCAAGACAGGGTGTTGTTGTTTTTTGTAGGCCAGATTGTCTTGTGATGTTTTTCATTGCACTGTATAATTTGGTTCACTTGCATGAACAATCTGGAGCAACTGACTTCTGTCTGTGAGGGGGAACTATACATAATCAGAGGTCATTTCGGGGGGGATCGCGGGGGATCGCAGTTCCCCCAGGTGAGGTACAGGGGGCGGGGCACATGACGAAGCCCTGCCCCCTGCTTCCGGCTGCCCCGCTTCCGGCCCTCATTCAGCCAGGAGGAGGCAGGAGAAGAGGGAGGGTAAGTTGCTTCTTCCCTGCCTCTCCCCACCCCTGCCTGCCTGGGTTTTTTGGTGGCTAAGAATCCTGGATTTGTGTAAGTGTTCTGAAACATCATGACAACATCCTTACACAATGATTTTTGCATATATTTTTTTGTCTCAGGAGTTATGGAATGCACACCCCAGATCCAACACAATATGAAGGGAGACGGAGGAACAGAACATGAATCTAAATTTGCAGGGGTTAGAAGACCCATGTTTATCATAAAATATAGTTCTGTCCTGCATCATACCATGATTTACATAGGAGGAATAACTGGTGGTGGTGGGGAGCGATGTATCTATAATCCTGCCATGGGAAAGGGGAGAGGCTGCCTCTCCCCCTCATCCCTTTGATTCGAGTGTTCCCAGATTTCAGTAAACATCTTCACACTACATTCATTGCATTTTAACTAGAAGTTTGTAGAGCTAATTACTTAGAGAGGAAGTGTAATCAATAATGATTTATGAATATCTCAGACATTGATCAAGAATAAAGGGCTGTTTGCATGTGAAGCTGCACATTACAAGCCTCTAATGTTATCACCTCTAATGATACCCATAGCTACCTTTTGTCTAGCGATACTGATGCTCATATTTTGTAGGAAACAATTTAGGCTGTAATAGAGGTATATAATCCATCAGTTTACCACTGCTGCAAAGTTTTCTGATTTCATTTAGTGATAGTACTGAAATTTATACTTATCTGAATTGACATTTGGATTTGTCCAATTTGTAATGTTTGGTTTACCCATCATTATTCCACACAGGAGAGAGAAAAAAACCCCTAAAAGCACAAATACATATCAGGGTTAATTGAAAGTTTGGATAATTGCATTAGCTATCAATAGTTAGCAGCACTCCACCATGTATTGCTGGGGTCTCAAGCCCTGTATGAATCCTTGACTCTGTCAATATCAGCCATCATTACTCTTTTGTTCAATCACATGGGAGTCCTCTGAGGGAAGATTTGGGCTAAGTTCATACCTCCTAGACCACTGACAGGATGTGGCTGGTGACTTCTCCCACTTTCCTTACACAATTTTCCCAGGCCTGCTATGCCCGTCAGTCCAACATAGCCGTGTCCCCATCCCTACTCTGTCCCCTTGTCCTTCACCTGAAGCTCTCTTTGAAAATCCTCTAGCCAGTATATCCCAACTTTTGGCATTACCAGCTTGGTCCCCCATTATTTCTGCTTTGGAAGATTCTATATATACCATTATTCCATTCACAAGCATCTTCCACCTTCACTTTAAAATTAGGATCTCTGCAATGGGTTTCTATGCTTCTCACCCCCATCATTAGCAGCCAATGAGACAGCCTGGGGATATGAAAATGCATTATATTGTGACATCAGCACGTGGGCCAGTTTACCTACATGTTATAAAGAGAGAGGAGAATACAACATGCTTGTGAGTCCATTCCTTCACTGCATAATACTGCCCTGTGCCCTACTATGATTTGTATTAGGATGTTGTTGTTCAGTCGCACAGTTAAGTCATATATCTACGACAAATCTACGTAAAACCTAAGTGTTTACTTAACCTAACCTAAATGATAATAGGCAAGGATTCTTCATATCCCAAACAAAAGTGTTTTTTTACTGATACAAGACTAAAATCTTCTCTGACCCAGACATTGCAAGGTTTTGCCCTTAAGAACTACAGAATCATGAACTTTGTACCTATTATCTACTAACAATATCAGACGTACAAGAGGAAAGCCTTCTATATAACAGGCCTTTCTAACATCCTAATAAAATATTACTTAAAAGAGAAATCCATAAAACCAAGAAAAAATATGAATATAAACAATCAAGAAGAAAAAACCTATATTAAAAAAATCTTTATATTCCCATTCATACTACAACGAGGAGCCTGGGTGTTATCCTGGACACCTCACTTTCAGTGGAGGCCCAGGTCACGAATACTGCCAGATCTGTCTTTTACCATCTTTGGCAGGTCAGGCAACTGGCTCCCTACCTTCCTACCCATGACTTAGCCACTTTAATCTATGCATTGGTCACCTCCAGGTTGGACTATTGTAATTCACTCTACATGGGGCTGCCCTTGAAACTGATCTGCAAACTCCAGCTGGTTCAAAATGAATCTGTGCACGTCCTCACTGGGAAGGAGTGAGCTAGAAGGGCAGTTCTGCCAGGTCTTGTGCAAGGCTTGCACCTCCCCCAAGCCACTGCCTGGGAAATTCAGAGAATCAAATAATAACAAGGCACCCCAACATGGTGGGGTTTTTTTGTTTTTAGTGGCTAAGAATCCTGGATTTGTGTAAGTGTTCTGAAAAATCATGACAACATCCTCACACAATGATTTTTGCATATATATTTTTTTGCCTCAGGAGTTATGGAATGCACACCCCTAGATCCAACACAGTATGAAGGGAGACGGAGGAACAGAACATGAATGTAAATTTGCAGGGGTTAGAAGACCCATGTTTATCATAAAATATAGTTCTGTCCTGCATCATACCATGATTTACATAGGAGGAATAACTGGTGGTGGTGGGGAGCGATGTATCTATAATCCTGCCATGGGAAAGGGGAGAGGCTGCCTCTCCCCCTCATCCCTTTGATTCGAGTGTTCCCAGATTTCAGTAAACATCTTCACACTACATTCATTGCATTTTAACTAGAAGTTTGTAGAGCTAATTACTTAGAGAGGAAGTGTAATCAATAATGATTTATGAATATCTCAGACATTGATCAAGAATAAAGGGCTGTTTGCATGTGAAGCTGCACATTACAAGCCTCTAATGTTATCACCTCTAATGATACCTATAGCTACCTTTTGTCTAGTGATACTGATGCTCATATTTTGTAGGAAACAATTTAGGCTGTAATAGAGGTATATAATCCATCAGTTTACCACTGCTGCAAAGTTTTCTGATTTCATTTAGTGATAGTACTGAAATTTATACTTATCTGAATTGACATTTGGATTTGTCCAATTTGTAATGTTTGGTTTACCCATCATTATTCCACACAGGAAAGTCCTAAAAGCACAAATACATATCAGTGGAAATTGAAAGTTTGGATAATTGCATTAGCTATCAATAGTTAGCAGCACTCCACCATGTATTGTGTGACATTAAGAGCTCATCACATTTTTTAATGGCTTATGAAAGTGCTTTGGCAAGTAAAACCAGTGCAGGTGGTACAGAGCTCCACCTTTCTAAGTCAACTGAAGTCTTAGGCCTTAAACTGAGTTCTTGGAAGAATGTAACTCTGCTTAGGATGGCACTATTGATTTGCTATGGATTCCCTTCAATTGTCAGGTAAATTCGGACTTTGGAGTTTCTTGCTTAAGTGAAACAGGAGGAATTCTAACAAAGCAAAAACCTTCCATTTTTCTTATCCAACCAGTTCTTATTTCTAATGAAGGAAGTACATACCTATACATTTTCTGATTTTCTGCAGGTTTGCTTATGATAGGGACGAGAACTTTAAACATTTTCATATTATCCTTGGATCTGGATTTCTGGTATGACACTGTTTTCATTATTCCGATTTTTCAGAAGTGGTTCTTATTCAGGATTTTCCCTCAAATATTTTTCCCAGGTCTGGAAATTCAGGACTATTTTATTTGCCATCCTCCCTGCTGGCAACAGGCATTGGGAGCAGGCCCATAGCTACAGTGGGGCATCTTGGGGCTAGGCCCCCTGGCTTACTGGCAAGGACCCACGACTTCCAATCCAGCCCAGGGCTCCCGAGCAGTGGCAGGTGCAGGGAAGGAGCCAGGTATCCCTCTAATTTGATTAGCCAGTGCCCCCTAAGAAATTTAAATGCCCCCTGACTTAAAAAAATCCTGGCTACAGGCCTGATGGGGAGGAAAGAGAAGAAACCAACCCCCGACTGACTATGCTAGTATGCTGGAGGATTCTCCCTGCCACTGATATCAGAGTCAGCAGCAGAGCCAGAAAATGTCAGACAGGCTGTCAGGGACCTGAACTCCTGTGAACCTTGGCTGCCACAGTAGTCTTTTCCTCCACTGTCATTGGGGAGGGCCTTCTTCTTTTAAATGAGCAATTGAATGGTGGTATAGCAATACTAGCAGTAAAGCCCGTTGTGAAAGTTATAGTGATATAACAGTATAGCAATATATGATACTATTGAACTGGTGGTTTTAAAGAAGTAAAAAGCCTCCCCCAGTGGCAAGAGAAGAAATGGCCACTGCAACTGCCAAGCCTCGTGGGAGTTTAGGAGCTCACTAGTCAGCTCATCAGTTTTTATGCTGAGGGGGCAGGATCTACTGCCTCTGATGCCGGTGGCAGGGAGAAGTTGCCAGCAGGGACAAGTCTAAGGTAAGTCTAAGGCCAGTTTGGTCTTTCCCTCTGAAAAGTTAAGGCCATGGGAGGAGGCCAGGTCTACCTGACCATCAGCAGTTAGCCTTCCCTTGTGAAGACAGATGCTGAATAAAGCTGTTCGTTGGCTGGCTTCCTCTCTTTTCCTTCTCACTCCTGCACCTCCCCCAAACCCTGAAACTCTCCAGAAATACTAGGAGATACATTTTCAAGTGTCCCTCAATCTCTGGAGTGGCTTGTGTCATTTTGTATGCCTCTCAGCCAACCACAAACAGCTAATTTCAAGCATAATTTTGGTTTGCGCATATCCAAATGCATATCCCTAGTTTATATTTGGGGAGTCAAAATTACGAATGCCTAAATTTACTTTCAATAGATGAACGTTTTGCTGTTTTGATCACTTTTTCAGCGTCTTGCATACCCTTTTAAGGCCTGTCATTTTCATCATCCCTTTTAACATTTAGCATATTTACCTTTGTTCCTAACTAAATTTAAGTTGAAATCCTACATAGCAGAGCTATAGAAAAGTTAGTAAATGAGCGACCCATCAAACAAACAAACAAATAATAGATTAAATGTTTTGTTAAAAGTTTGGCTATCGTGCTTGCCATTTCTGATATCACACATACTATCCAACAGATTCCTTAATGCAGCTATAGCTGTTTTCCTTACCTCATTCTGTTGTGACTGAGCCACTAGGTTGCAGTGCTGTGAAAATTTTGTACACCATGTAGTTTTAATGCAGTAGATGTCTTATTGTGCCTTTACAGTTTGCATAAATAAGGACAATGTTTAGTATTCCTAAAATATTTCTCTCTATATATATACCTCATAACAAATAGATGTTTAAAATAAAAACTGATGATTTGGGGCCATCTTGTTGCTGTAGGCACCTGACACTGAAGCCAATAACTTCCCATAAAACATTAGAAGTGAGACGTATGATCTGCTCACATGACTTTGCTATCCATCCTACAGAAATTATTTGTCCCCAGTTTATTTGAGCTGTGTTGCCCATTTCCTTCTGATTGAATTTGTAAATTGTCATAAATCTAGTTTAGCAGCAAGTATATAGAGCAAATCTTACACTACATACATTTGTAACAAAGATTCAGTGGGGAAAAAAGATTATCTTCTTCTGACAGTATTGAATATTTACTTCATCTCAACAGCAGGTTGTAAATTCAGTGCAAACTCTCTCTTTTCCCTTTCTTCTGTAATGGCATTCTGAATAATGGTTTCACATTTATTTTTAGATGACATTTTGTTGCATTTTTAAGGCTTCATTATCATGGTAGTATACATCTTTCCAGCTTTTAGCAAAATAATTGGATGAATTTGTTCAGCATCTTCTTTCTATACATGCAGAAGATGCTTAAATGGATATTGGTTTCCACTATCCATATGGCTGACCTGCATGGTTGTAGGATTGGTATTGTATCTTGCAGACTCCAAGGAGTAACATTTCATGGTGATTTAGAGATAGAGTCAAGTGACGTTTCCTATGTGACTTCCTGAACTGGCTATATGTCTTGGACACTTTAACACACACTGAATAATGCACTTTCAATGCACTTTGCAACTAGATTATATTGTGTGAAATGGCAAAATCCACTTACAAACAACTGCTAAAGTGCATTGAGAGTGGATTGAAAATGCATTATTCACTGTATGTGAAAGTTTATATTCTGATCCTTGTTCTGACTCACTGCTTTGCAGATTTCCTGTCCTCAGCTCACCCTTTATTCATTGTTTTGTTTAATATGGAATCTTGTAATTCAGAGGATTCTGGGAGATATTCTCAATACAGACAAGGAACTGACCGGACCTAAAACACGCACAACACCCAGGCCTCGGTTCCTGCCAAAGCGCACAGGAGCACCACTCCGCCAGTCAGGAGCCCAAGGAGCCCAGGGGGCAGGCACATAAGCCCTGCCCCCTGCTCCCACAAGCCATCAGTTGGGCAACCATGGGGGGGGATGTTCCCCCGCCTCCCTGAGCCCCGGGGTGGTGGCCTTGGACTTGTAGGGGCAAATTCTACTTCTCGCACGAGAGGTCATTCTGGCTCCCCCAGTCTCTTTAGGAGCTCTTTAAAAGGTTATGGCTGCTGCTGCTGTTCTCCAACTTCTCTGAGTCCCGTGGCGGTGGCCTTGGACTCGTAGGGGTAAATTCCACCTCTCGCGTGTGATGTCTGAGTGGAGAGAGGTCACACATGCGAGAGGTCATTCTGGCTCCCCCAGCTCTCCTTAGGGGCTCTTTAAAAAGTTATGACAGCCACTGCTGCCTTGGACTCGTAGGGGCAAATTCCACCTCTCGTGAGAGGTCACACACAAGAGGTCATTCTGCTCCCCCCAGCTCTCCTTCAGGGCTCCTTAAAAAGTTATGGCCGCCGCCACTGTTCTCGGCGGCAGCTGCGACACCCACGGGGGGCAGGGTGAAATGTTCTCCCTCCTCCCTGAGCTCCGGGGTGGTGGCCTCGGACTCGTAGGGGCAAATTCCACCTCTCGTGTGTGATGTCCGAGCAGAGAGAGGTCACACACGTGAGAAGTCATTCTGGCTCCCCCAGCTCTCGAGAGGGGCTCCTTAAAAAGTTATGGCCGCTGTCGCTGTTCTCGGCAGCAGCTGCGACGCCCGTGCAGGGCCCGTGCAGACCGCTCGTGAGAGGTCATTCTGGCTCCCCCAGCTCTCTTTAGGGGCTCTTTAAAAAGTTATGGCAGCCACTGCTGTTCTCAGCGGCAGCTGTGACGCCAACAGGGGGCAGGGCGAAAGGTTCTCCTGCCTCCCTGAGCCCTGGGGTGGTGGCCTTGGACTCATAGGGGCAAATTCCACCTCTCGTGTGAGAGGTCATTCTGGCTCCCCCAGCTCTCTTTAGGGGCTCTTTAAAAAGTTATGGCAGCCACTGCTGTTCTCAGCGGCAGCTGTGATGCCCACAGGGGTGGTGGGGCAAAATGTTCTCCCACCTCCCTGAGCCCTGGGGTACTAGCCTTGGACTCATAGGGGCAAATTCCACCTCTCGTGTGAGAGGTCATTCTGGCTCCCCACCTCTTCTTAGGGGCTTTTAAAAAGTTATGGCTGCCGCTGCTAGTCTCGGCAGCAGCTGCAATGCCTGTGGGGGGGCAGGGCGAAACATTCTCCCTCCACCCTGAGCCCCGGGGTGGTGGCCTTGGACTCGTAGGGGCAAATTCCACCTCTTGCGTGTGATGTCCGAGCGGCAGAGGTCATCCTGGCTCCCCCAGCTCTTGAGAGGGGCTCCTTAAAAAGTTCTGGCTGCCGCCACTCTCGGTAACAGCTGTGACACCCTGGGAGGCGGGGTGAAACGTTCTCCCTCCTCGCTGAGCCCTGGGGTGGTGGCCTTGGACTCATAGGGGCAAATTCCACCTCTCACGTGTGATGTCTGAGTGGCTCGGAATTCACACGCGAGAGGCCATTCTGGCTCCACCAGCTCTCCTTTGGGGCTCTTAAAAAAGTTATGGCCGCTGCCATTATTCTCGGTGGCAGCTGCGACGCCCGGGGGGGGGGATGTTCTTCTGCCTCCCTGGGCCGTGGTGGCCTTGGACTCCTAGGGGCAAATTCCACCTCTCGTGCGAGAGGTCATTCTGGCTCCCCCAGCTGTCCTTAGGGACTCTTTAAAAAGTTATGACCGCTGCTTTTGGTGGCAGCTGCAACCACCGCAGGAGGGGGGACTGCTGAGCTGCCCTCCCCTCCTTTTTCAAGCTCCGCACTGGAGCGCCGGGCCTGAAAAAACTGCCTGCAGAGCTGCCCCCCCAGCCCTCCCCTCCTTTTTCAGGCTTTGCGCCAGAATGCCAGCCTGAAAAAGGGCCAGCCGAATGTCAATTTCAGCCCATTATATCCTATGGGCCATTGAGGTCAATGGCGAAAACATAGGGTATATGCTGACGGCTGGAGGGGAGGGAGTTTGAGGGAGAGGCTCCAAACTTGCAGGGTAGCTGCTGGAGCCTCTCCACAAGATACCAACCAAGTTTGAAAAACATTGGACCAGGAGGTCCAATTCTACGGGCCCCCAAACAGGTTGCCCCAATCCCCTCCATTGTTCTCTATGATGTGGTGGGCTATTTGTGGCAAATGGTAGGGAAGCTAGTATTTCTGTATACAGTTGTAGAGGCTTTATTGCAATGTGCTATGG
>NW_015167103.1:50640-86668 GCF_001447785.1 Gekko japonicus | reverse complement strand
GACTAGATGACTCTGGAGGTCCCTTCCCACTCTATGAGTCTATGATTCTATAATTCACCCAGGCTGGCTGTGGGCATGCCAGCACCTCTGTCAGGCAGAAGCGCCTGAGATCCACCCCCTCCCCTTTATCTTCGCCCGACTTGGAGGTGAAGGGAAGGGAGAGGGGGGGAAGAATGGATCCCAGGTGCTCTTGCCTGTCAGAGGGGCTGGCACACACTTTTGGTGATGTTAGGGGGTGTGGCATATGCTAATAAGATATGCTAATGAGCTCCTGCAGCTCTTTTTCTACGAAATAACCCCTGAAAACACCCCACTAAGATTATTACAGGGAAAATCAATAGTGATGGATAAACTGTTCTTCAGAGAATTAGTTTACCATTACTGTAAGAAGTCACCAGGGAACTCCAGGGTTCCTTGGAGCATAGTGTGAAAAGCACTTCTCTAAAGACATACTTTGGCAGACTCATATCAATTCTAGGTACAGTTATATGCTTTTAAACCTATTGAAGTCTAACAGTTGTACTATTTGTCACCTTGTCACCTTGGTCATTACTGTAAGAAGTCACCAGGGAACTCCAGGGTTCCTTGGAGCATAGTGTGAAAAGCACTTCTCTAAAGACATACTTTGGCAGACTCATATCAATTCTAGGTACAGTTATATGCTTTTAAACCTATTGAAGTCTAACAGTTGTACTATTTGTCACCTTGTCACCTTGGAGTCATTTATTTTTATTCATTATCTACAAATATGAATACAAAATGAATCCAACAAGTAGCCATTTACATATATAAAATTGGGGAAAATGGAAAAGTGCAGAGATATATTTCAAAATTAATGAAAGCATAGCACCTTGTTTCTACACGTATCTGTCAAAACAGCAGTCAGTTAATAGTCAAGAGGTTAAGTATATTCTGATACCTCCAGATTTGTTGGGTCTCTTTCAGATTTCATTGTGAACCAAATTCCAAAATGAACTCCACATGGAATCTAAACAATCCTGAATTGTAACTCAGATATTAACTCAGATATTAACCTCTGAATACGTCCAAAATGCATATAGAAATGTGAATGTTACCAGTCATTGCCATCCAGTTTATTTATTTATTCATTCATTTATAGTATTTATACCCTGCCCTTCCCATAAGCGGGCTCTAGGCAGGTAACAACATTCAAGTAATACAATAAATAATTAAAAGTTAAAACACATAATAAGCAGTAAAATGGAGGTCACAGTTCAAACAGAAAACAGCTGGCTGTGAGAGGTTCCCCAGCCGTTGATGATAGCTAACTGTTGCCGGGTTGGTGACAGAATTTCAGGGAGGCCATATATGGATACCTGCTGCCTCATCCAAAGGCCTGGCGGAACTTCTCCAACTTGCAGGCCCTGTAGAACTGAAGAATGTCCCGCAGGGCCCTGATCTCAATAGGGAGCATGTTCCACCAGGTAGGGGCTAGGGCTGAAAAAGCCCTAGCACTAGTCAAGGCAAGACAAACATCCTTTGGGCCAGGGACCACCAGGAGGTGTTGGTCCATAGAGTGTAACACCCTTCAGAGCATATACGGGAAAAGGCAGTTCTTCAGATATGTTGGTCACAGGCTGTGTAAGGCTTTAAAGCATCTTGAAATGAATCCAGAGCTCAACAGGTAACCAGTTGGTGGAGCACCTGCCGAACATAAGCCTGCACAAGCGTTGACGTCAGCAGGTATGCTGACACATTTTGTACCAGCTGCAATTTCTGTGTCAGCCTCAAGGGTAAGTCTGCATAGAGCAAATTGCAGTAATCATGCCTGGAGGTGACCATTGCATGTGTCACTGTAGCTAAGTCCTAGGGGGGAAGATAGGGTTTCAACAGCCTAATCTGCCTGAGATGGAAAAATGCAGATCTGGCAATTGCAGTAACCTGGGCCTCCATAGAAAGGAAGGCATCCAGTGTTACTCCAAAGCTCCTCACTTTCTGGGCTGGCACCAAAGGCACTCCTTCCAGAGTGGGGAGCCTGATTCCCATATCTATTCCCCCCAATCCAGGTACAGGACCTCCATCTTCAATGGAGTTAATTTCAACTGGCTCTGCCACCCGCAACCATCCAGCCTTACCACTCTTCCCAGTGTCTCCTGCCACCTGTGTAATACTCACTAGACACTGATTATCTAGAAAGCAGGGATTTCCAAGTATCAGTTATCCTACAATTTTTTGAAACACATATGTGTTACTAATTATATTAAAACACTAATTATGGAAATTAACCCTTAGTAACAAAGATTCCCCTAAGCTGCAACCTTCATTATTTTGTAACTCTCATATATCATTATTTATTCCCTACTAGTACTCAATGCTTTCCCCTCAACCTTTATTGCCTCTGTCAATGCCTTGTTGGTCATTTCCTTTTTTGTTGCTGATTTATGGCAACCTCATGGGGTTTTCAAGGCAAGAGACCTTTAGAGGTAGCTCACCATTGCCTGCTTCATGTCATGACCCTGGACGTCCTTGGTGGTCTCCCATCCAAGTACTAACCAGGGCTGACCTTGCTTATCTTCTAAGAACTGATGAGATCAAGGTTGCCTGGGCTATTCCCAATACATTTATTGCATTTTTAAGATGGTTACAAGTAACAGCAACAATTTTCAAAGCCAGAGGAAATCAAAACAGATTCCAAAAAACCTCAGAATCTTTGGGCAGAAGCCTTCTTTTTATGTCCTTAAGCTTCATTCCGCTCATAAATAAAAAGAATGGCCTTACATTTCTCAAAAACTTTATTTTTTTTACTGTTTTTGAAACCAGTCATAAACAGCAAACCCTCATCCCACAATAAACCTCATTACACAGGAAAACATGGAAGAACTTAATGGTTGCTACTGTAAAAGTTGTCATGTGATTTAAAGAACTTGCATGAAAAAAAGTTCTTAGAGGAAACTCTGTACTTTTTTTTTTAAATCTTGCTTAGACAAAGTTGTCTTCTTCAGAAAATGTGCTTTCTAGAAGGGAAAAAAAACAACCCTTTTGAAACTGGTCACTGATAACATATTACGTCAGTTTGATATCTGTGTCCAAAAACCAAAGTCCCATCGGATGAATGGAAAAGTCACTTAGCTAACCATATTCCTGAGTGACAAAAAGATGGCATCTTTTCTTTCAAGGTTTTTCTTTGATGATTCTCACAAGAAAACAGCAACTGAAAAGATTATTTTACAGCCAGTACTAAATAATAGAGTGTTCTTTGACATTCAAAGGTTTAGTACTCCCTGCAGTATAAATGATATTTGTACCACACGTTAAACTGCTTTTAGGGGGGAAACAGTCTGGAAGAAACATGAAATAGATAGATTTATTGCACAGTTTTATCATTAAAGTTTTTGTTGACAGATTTGTCTGCAATGAAAAACTCTATTAATATACTTAGGGGTATGGGTGAAGCACTAAGATGTACAATGTATACACACAATTATATAATAATGGGGGAAAGCAATTATGCCATGCCATATTTACTGATGCTTGGGGTCCTTACCAACTTCAGAACAAGGTTGAACTGATAGAGCTATTATCAGTTCTTAAAATTCCATTGTTGTTGCTGTTGTTGATGGTTTCTTTGTTTTATGCAGTATTGTAATCTCTCTTTATATATAATTTTGGTTTTGGGTGGCATTTGAACCTGCCTCCCGCCGCCATGTTAACATTGTTCACATTGACACCCAAAATCTACCTTTATGTCTAGTGTGACAGACTGCAATATCAGTACTTTTGAGAAAATTGTTCTTAAGGATATCTCTAGAGCAGAACAGAGATTATCTAATTAAAGAAGAGTCTGAGGCTTTAAGGAATCTGTCACAGGATGATCAAATAATTATCAAAGAGGCAGATAAGACAGGGGCTGTTGTCATTCAGGATACCAAGGACTATATACAGGAAATTAGGTGTTAATTTGGGGACAATACTAATTATATTAAAATTAATTCAGACCCAACAAATCATATAGCCAGCTTCATAAGGATACTTCTAGAAGAGGGTTTACTTGCAAGCTATATTGATGAAAATATTAAGAAGTTTTTTACTAATCAATATCAAGGATGCCCATCTTCTATGTATTGCCTAAAACTCACAAATTGGAAAATCTACCTAAAGGTAGACAAATCGTATCTGGATCTAATTCTATACTGGAGCCCATCTCAAAATATTTGGGTTCTTTTTGAAATCGTTTTGTCAGAACGTGCTCAGCTTACCTAAAAGACACTAAGGACTTTATAATGAGAATACAAGGAACAGAAATGACAAACGAGACAGTTTTAATAACTATGGACATGTCCTCCCTCTACACAAGTATTCCACATGAGGACGCATTCAGAGTAGTGGAATCGTTTCTGAGCTCCAGAAAACCAGAATTTCCCCCTTATACACTTTCTTTTAGAACTTGAAATTAATATTTAGAGGCAGCTGCTACAACAAGAAACGGAACTGATATTTCAATTAAACACCATGGTACCTAAGGATTTATATTCAGCTCTAGACCTAAGCTCTTATGTGCAAGACATATAATACTACTTTTGTAAAGTATAATTCCCTGATGATTGGTCTTACATTTTGTTAAAATATTAAAATTCAGTATATGTTGTAACAATGTTGGGTCCTTTAAGATGTACAAGCACCTGCAGCCAATTAAAAGTGCTGAGTTGGATAAATTTGGTGAGAGTCTTTGGATAGATACCACTGATCGTCTAGCAAACCAGATGCTACTTAATAAATAAGACAGTATTCAGCAGCAAGCTGGGAGTCTGTATAATGAACAACAATAGAATATTAAAACCTGAAGAAATCATTGTAAGACCAACACACCAAAATGGTTGGGGAGGCTTTTCAAAGAATTGCATATTTTAATAAGGATATTGTATTGTAGCTATGTGGGATCTGCCATGATGAAGCATTGAAACGAGGTCTGAGCCATCCCATTGTGGAAACTGTGGGAGGTGCTATGTAAAATTATAACACAGAAAAGAAGAAAGAAAAGAAATGAACCATAAAACAGGACTGTTTGCATTGATGTATCTGTTGGCATGTATCTATCCTTAGAAGTTAGATGGAATGTTTGTACATAGAAACTTTTGTTGATTGTGATAAGGTGAAGGAGTTACACTAAGCTTTGATAATACATAGACATAGTTATTATATCACGGTTGTATTTTGTTGTTTACTAATCTCCCAAGTGGAGCCTGGAGTTCTCCCGGAATTACAACTGAGCTTCAGATTACAGATATCAGTTTGCTAGGAAACAATGGCAGCTTCAGAGGGTAATCTATAGAGTCACATACTCTCTGAGCTCTATTCCTGCCCCAAACTATGTCTTCCCCAGGCTCAATCAATTCATATACCAGAAATACTTACAAGCCTCATTCAACAAAAAGTAAAATAAAGTATGCTTACTGAGAAAATCAAAGGGGGGAGGTAGGTTTGGAAAATGTGGGCTCAGCCAACCCATCTAATATTTTAAGGGCTCTCACTTTAAATTGCTGGAACTTGGTGATATACTAAGAATCCCAGCCTTCTGCAGAGACACCTCTCTGCAGCAAGAGTCCAGTTAATTTTTATATTGTGATTAAATCATACGATTTTTATAGTACATTCACTTTTAAGGTTTTATAACTCTAAGGTTTTTGAAATTGATTGTTTTCAGGTGTAAAACCTATTTAATTTTGTCAGTGAGTGTGATCAGTGTTTTAATCATTTTTTAAGTATTTCATCCTACAAAGTAATCAATTTTCAATCAATTAATATTAGCTGTCTACTTTTAACTACCAATAAATTGTAATTCATCATTGATACATAAAACTCAATCAATTATTTTCAAGTAAAAATATAAACTAAATCTTCAGTGCTTCTAAGCAAGATATTAATTATTATATTCATAAACTTCATACTCTCTTTGTCTAAACGCAAATCCAAAGCTCTACAACCTTTTAAAGTACTATTAAAAGAGTCAATCAGTGCATTCTAGAGAGATTTAACTGCTCTTTCTTGTGACAAATTAGTGTCCAGCTCACTAAATGAAGTATCCTATACTGTACTGTGTACCATATTTACATCTTATTGTGTTAACTTTTTAATCCAGATCCAGTTTATATTGGTTAGTAATTACCAACGTGTTTTGTATTGTAGTAACACTTAACTAGAACCAATCTCTTTATTCCTATTCCCATAGCAGCCAGAAAGGAGCAAGGAACGAACATGCCTTCCACAATCAAAGCAATTTCGTACAATGTGAGAGGCTTGAACAACGTCATTAAGCGTAAGTGAATTCAGAGTCAATTAACTAAACTTAATCTGGACATTTTATTTCTACAGGAGACCCATATCAGAGATGACAAAACCCCTCTGTTCAAAACAAAACAAAAAATTCAGTACCAATTTCTGGTGAGAGGATCCACAAAATCTCAGGGTACAGCTATAATAAAAGCCAAAAATGTACATTTTGTACATAAAAAATCATTAGCAGACCCAAATGGGAGATATATTTTTATTCAAGGTATTCTAAACAATGTGCCAGTAACACTAGCATCGCTTTATGCCCCAAACACAGGGCAATTAGAGTTCATAGAGCAAACCTTACAAATGTTAGAAAACTTTAAAGTCAGTAACCTGATCATTGGAGGTGACCTTAATTTCATTATGGATCTATCAATGGACAGATCCACTCTTCAAAGTATTGCAAAGAGAAGAGGACCAACAAATATGAAATTAACAGAAATTTTAACCTCCCACAATCTAGTAGATATTTGGAGACACCTACACCCTACGGAAAGGGATTACATGCCATGGAACATATACCAGCATTGACTACATTTTAGTCAACCCATCCTTAGTGAGCCAGTCATATTCAGCTGACATTGGAACACAATTATGGTCAGACCACTGTTGGGTGGACTGCAATATGAACATCAACTGTGAACAAAATCCAAAACCAATATGGACGTTAAACAGTTGTTTATTATTGAATGAAAAAGTAGTGTCAGAAACAGAACAACACATTAAAAACTTCTTCTCTGATAATTCTGTAGAAGAAACCCCCCCAAATATAATCTGGGATGCAATGAAACCAGTCATCAGAGGCCATTTAATTTCCAAGTTCTTATATCTGAAAAAACAAAAACAGAAAGCCAATTTAGAACTGCAGCACAACATCAAACTATTAGAAAATAAACATAAACAATCAGAAAATATTAATACTTATGCTAAACTCTTAAAGGAGCGTAAAAAGCTGGAAATTTTGGAAATGAATCAAATTTAAAAAACATTCTGTATTCAAAGCAAAGGGAATGGGTTTTTACTCCGAAATCACTAAAAAATTTAAGTAAACACCTGAAGCACCAGCAACAATCATGGGTAATCACAGCAATAAAAGACACCCAAGACAATCTACATCATGACTCAAAAACAATTTCCAATGTTTTTCAGAACTTTTACAAAAAAATTATATAGCTCATCCATTGAGGACTCTAACCTCACTGACAATTTTTTCCAATGTAATAATCTCTCTAACACACTAAATGAAATCCAACATGACCGAATGAAAGCTTCCATTATGCCTCAGGAGGTCAGGCAAGCTATCAAAGGATTAAAAGCTGCCAAAGCTCCAGGACCAGACGGCTACACACCGGAGTTTTACAAACAATTTGCCTCAATTTTTGCCACCCCTCTAGCTAACACATGCAACCACATACTAAATACAGGCAATCTCCCACCCTCATGGAATGAGGCATCTATAATAGTAATCCCTAAACCAGGTAAAGATCCAGCCCAACCAGCATCCTACCGTCCTATTTCTTTATTGAATACAGACTTCAGAATTTTCACCACAATTTTAGCTTCTGGACTTAAGACATTCATAACAACATATATTGACTAGGATCAAGTTGGGTTCATGCCTAACCGTGACATCACTGAAAATACTCACAAAGCCCTCATGATTCTAAACCACTGTACTTCCAAAAAAATACCAACTGCTTTTCTGTCTCTAGACCTGGAAAAAGGCTTTGATTCTGTTGAACCTACAAAAATTGCTCCAAAAGATGGGATTCGGAGACAAATTTTTAAATGCTATCAAGGCAATTTATAAAAAACCTACTGCACATCTAAAAATTAACAGACACAATTCAGACTCTTTTAATTTGAAAAGGGGCACTAGACAAGGATGTCCTTTATCTCCCCTCGTTTTTGCTTTGAGTATCGAACCCTTAGCTGTCCTCCTGAGAAATGACACCAATATTTCAGGAATAGTATTAAACAAGAAAGAATTTAAAGTCTCGCTGTTTGCAGAGGACATGCTGCTCTTTTTAATTAACCCATTAAAATCACTCCAAGCTACTTCAAAAATCCTATCAGATTTCAGCCTAATATCTGGACTGAAACTCAATACTACCAAATCGCAAATCCCATCTCTCAGTCTAAATCAAAGGCAGTTATCTGAAATCAAAACTTCCTATTCGTTCTCATGGGCTGGTGAAAACCTGCAATATCTGGGGATCAAAACTCCGACTAAATTCACCGGTCTTTTTAAATCAAACCACCATCTAATAGAAAAGGAGATACAAAAAGACCTGGCACAAAACGAATTTAGCGTGGACAGACAGATTAAATATAATCAAATCATTCATTTTACCCAGATTTCTCTTTATTTTTAGAACTGTACCTCTCCCAATAACCTCAACTCAGATTTGTAAATGGCAGAAGATGCTTTTAAATTTTTTCTGGGCTTACAAACACCATAGAATCAAGAGCCACACTCTATATAGGAAATCAGACAAAGGAGGTATTAACTTCCCTAACATACAACACTATTTCAATGCTATCAAAATGGATCATATAATTAAATTGCTACAGGCTGAACCAAACTCGGATCTAGTACAACTAGTGAGCTTCTACACAAACCATTGCAGTATACAAGAATGTATATGGCAAGGAAAACTAGACAGCCCAAAGAAACTTAAAACTAATACAATACTCTCAGCATCACTGGACATATGGGACCATTTAAGACCAAAACGCTTACCATCTACTTCTAGATATCAAGTATTTTTAAATCAAATCTTGTTCCTACCAGGCCTCAGAAACCCAAGCTTCAACATATGGAAAGATGCTGGAGTCAATACTCTCCAGGATCTTACGTACATGAATTCTCTTCTATCTAAAACAAATCTAGAAGCTAAAATACAACACAAAATACCCTGGATCCAATACTTCCAAATATCTAACCTATATAAATGCCTCAAACTTGACCAGATATTGAAACAACCTCTGACGGCATTAGAATCAATTATCAGAACAGCGAAGGTATCTGTGAAGGGACTAATCTCAAAAATATACACAACACTAACTTCTGTAGAATACAAAACTCATCTTTCTTACCAATCTCTCTGGCACAAAGAATGCAACATTCAATTAACAGATGAATCTTGGCAACGCATATGGACTAATCCACCCTTTATAACTAAAACTGCATCAATGAAACTGCAATCTTTTAAAATATTAGCACATTGGTACCTCACACCCAACAAACTGGCACACATGACTCACACATATGATCCCAATTGCTGGAAGAACTGTGGCAATAGGGGCACTTACCTGCATTGCTGGGTATCATGTACCAAAATATTACCCTTTTGGGAAGCTGTATTAATACAAATCAAATCATTTCACAATTTAGACATCACACCCACTCCTGAAAACTTGTTTTTGAACAGTTGGGTAGCTCATAGCTCTGCTCCTTCAGTGGTGGAGAGGGTCTTTATACTGCTATTTGCAGCCAAGATGGTCATTGCCACCCACTGGAAAATGACAATGACACCCACAATTACACATTGGCACAAAAAACTGTGGGATTTAGATATCATGGCGAAACTTTTGGATAACCTTGCGCGCTTTGGCAGAATTCCTGTTCCTTCCACCTTTAGCACTATTTGGTTTCCTATTCTTTGTGGTTCAGTTCATGCCCATCCCTAATCCCCTGTTTCCACCGGGGGGCTGAAAACCCAAATTATAATCTTTGCCTTCCAAAGGTAGATTCCAGCAACAAGAGGGTTTTTAAAAGAAACTTTTAAAGATTCAGTAAGCAATAAAGTGTCCATATTTGTTGGAAATTTTGGCCAGTGAATTATCACTTTACAGACCATCACTCACTGCAGCTTTTAAAATAGTTTCATTTTATTCCTAGACATTTTGGTGACCATGTAGGCCACAGATCACTGGGATGAAGTCCACTGTTCACATCTTTCCAATCATCAAAGTATGTAACAAATATCTGTTCAGAATGGAAAGTGGTCAGAAGTGTACAAGTCTGTGACATGGTTTCATCATATAAACTGAAAATGTACATTATGCCACTAGAGTCCGATGAATTGAAGCCACTGTGTATCATATATCTAGCAGAGTTGATGTGGTATGACAACAATAAGAAAGGGGTAGTACTGGGAGTGATTTACCTATCTAGGATTCATAAAGCATTTCAGGCATCATAGAACTAAGGATGTAATACAGTTCTATGTACCAAATGTTTGACAGCAACTTTGTATAACTGAAATTCAATGGAAAGACTATGAAATATACACATTAAAAATTGTTACATATGATAGCTTACATGTGACTGGCTTGGAGGGTTCCCCACCATTTATACAGAAGTGTTTTCTGTGTAGGGACTTTGTCATAGTTGAAGCAGTTCTCAGAAGGATGTTTTAATATTCTCAAGCCAATATATTGCCTAATTAAATGTCAGCCATTTAACCCTTTATTGTGTTGAAGATGAATCCAAGTGCTAAAGCACTTTTCTTTAATTATTCCATGCTCACTGTATTTCATCCAAAGAAAAAAAGGTGCTTAGATCCCACTATGATTTGAACGAACATTGAATATAGAGTATAGAATATAGAATGAGATATCTTTGAACAAATGTCCATTAGAAGGGAGTTAAGAGACAGCTAAGGATGAATAATGAAGATCAAAATTATGCATAGTATGGATTAGATATCCCTTAATTCCTTTATAGCTAACTAGGAGTAAGGCCTGTTGTGGGAAGAAATACAACGAGTTTTAGAAGTAATCTCCAGGTGAGTGTCCCGGCTATGCTTGGTGGGGCAGCAGAGGGAAGGGGAAAATAGAGGGAGGCAATCCATGTTTATTTCCTTCTGCTTAGCTGTCTCAAGTCACTTTGCTGCCCCAAGTGGGTAGTATGGGAGGACAGCCTCATGGTAACAGGTATGGTTCCCTCCACCCCTATGTTGATTTGGGGTTATGCAGTGGCAGCTAAGGTAGAAAAGCACCTCCTCCTATGCCATGTCTTCAGGGTTCCAAGGGTCTGGAAAGCGGTTCCATAGCCAGTTACAAGTTTGCTAACTCTGGGTTAGGAAATACCTGTAGATTTGAGGGGTTGAGCCTGGTGAAAGCAGGGTTTGGGGTGCGGAGGGACCTCAGTAGGGTACAATTCCATTGAGTCCACTACTTCAGGATCTGTGTTAAGACTAAAGTAAAATAGCATGGGGTAGACAGATATAAAGGGTTCAAAAGAGAGCACAAGGCAGCAGAGAGCCAATCAAGGTAAGAAGCGGGATCCGCCAGAATCTAATGACCCCTTGTTCCCAGAGGATGATGTTACAGCTAGGAGCCAAGGTCATACACATAAGCCATACAGATAAGGGAGCATCACCCAAACTGCAAGAAAGTGAAAGTTACATTCCAAGGAATCCCTTCCCCCTCCACACCAGCCTTTATGGCAGCGAGCTGACAATAGTGACTTCAGTGCCTAAAAAGTTCTGTCATATCAGGGATTGTATATCACTTCAGAAATGCTCAGATTTTGTGATCAGACAGTACTTCACAAGACTGCTTGATCAATTCATAGATGCCTAGTTCAATTTTGTTTTTCCCTTGTGAGAAAATTAACCCGTGAGTTAAACACATTATCTTTGTGTTTTCCTCATAGTGAATTTTTCCTGTGAGTTAAACACATTATCTTTGAGTTAAACACATTATCTTTGTGTTTTCCTCATAGTGAATTTTTCCTAGGGAAAAAATGAACTCAAATTTCAGTGGATCTCAATGGCATGTAAATGGTATAACATGGTGTATATTTATAAATGGTATATATATTATACTAGTAGCAAAGGCTGTTGTAGAAGCAATACAATTAGCTCTAGAAAGTAGCTTACAGGCTTGGCTCCATGCCATGCATTTCTACCTGCCTGGGCCAGGCACTGCTGTCCTCAGTTGCTGAGCCAGTGTTACAACCCTTGGTGCTCATGGATTTTAGCCTCGCCCTCTTCCTTGTCCACCTTCTTATCCATGGTGCTGGCCCCCATCTGCTGACCAGCTGGGCGGCTACCTGCACCCAGCCAGTGTCGACTGCCTCAGCCTCCTACCTGGCAGTGATTTTTTGCATGACTTGGCTGGAGCTGAGGCTTGGGGGGCTGCTGTTCAGATGGTGGCAGCAGGAGATTTAAAATTTCCAAGCTGGCATTCCTCCAACTGCACCAAGTTCAGCAACTGGCTCCCTACCTGTCTCTCCCTAACCTCACCATGGTAATCCATGCAATGGTCACTTCCAGGATAGACTACTGTAATTCACTCTACGAGGACCTATCCTTGTGCCTGACCTGGAAGCTCCAGCTGATCCAGAATGCAGCCTCATGGGTCCTTACTGGGACCCCTCAGAAAGCACACATTCAACCTGTGCTGCACAAGCTGAACTGGCTTCCAGTGGAACACCAGATCAAGTTCAAGGTTTTTTAAGGCCCTTAGCAAACAGGGACCATCATACCTTTAGGACTGCCTCTCTCAGTATGCCCCTGGAAAAGCGTTATGCTCAGGGAATAAGAACTTCCTGGTGGTCCCCAGCCTGAAAGAGATCTGGCTATCCTCAACCTAGTGGAACTCTCTGTTGGAGAACATCCATGGCTGCACGAGTTACTACTTTTCCACAGGGCATGCAAGGCAGAGATGTTCTGCCCGGCATTCAGTTGAGGACAGCAATGGGACATTATGATGACACTCTCTTATACTCTTCCCATCCCTTGTAACCCCTCCCCCCAGGGGGCTGCGGAGCTGAATTTTTTTCCTGCCATTTTGGAATGTATATGGTTTTATTTATTGATCTGTTTTATGTAGTTTTAATGTTGGTTTTAATTTAAATCATTTATTGTACACTATCTTGTTGTAAGCCACTCTGAGCCCTACTTGTAGGGAAGGGCGTAGCAAATCTAATTTAATAAATAAATAAATAAATAATATCCCTGTTCAGTTTTCTTAATCTTCAATTTTCTCATTTTTGGTTCACATTCCTCCACCAATTTTTCTATCTCCCGAGTACTGTTCTTATGTATTTAGACTTCAGAGCATTCTCCAGAGTTCTGTTTCTACCTGATGTTGGCAACCCTACTTTAGTTAGGGCCTACCAGGTTGGCAGGAACAGTTCAGGGTTTTGTCAAATTAGGAAAGTTTTGGTAAGCACCTTGAGGCATTTCTTGATGGATGGAGGTTTTCCAAGCCAGTCTGTCATGGCTTACTAGTCAGGATGGTTGGGGAATGGCCCCCTTGGGCCTGGGGCAATGCTCCCTCTAAGCTGTGGAGTCTTGTAAGCAAAACTTCTACTTTTTGAGCTACTGGCATTAAAGTTGTGTGACTTGGGCTAGTTTGCTCTGGAGCCCTCTTTCCTGAGCTAAGACAAAAATGTGTGAGCTGAAAGCTAAAAAACTGTGAGCTAGCTCACACTAACTCAGCTTAGAGAGAACACTGGCCTGGGGTTTCACAGTTTGATGCCTAGTTGTACAAGATTAACCCACTCAGCCCAGTCCAGGGGTGCGAGGGAACCCAGTATTTCAGCACATTAAACAACAAACCACGAGATAGTCTATACTCTCTCTGGTCTTCACAACAGTTGCCACCAGAATCTCTACAAGGAATCCCCCCCAAATCTGATAATAGAGATTCAACCTCTCAGTTGGCATCTAGGATTTACACATCAGCAACTCTACTCAGAGATGCACACTTTACTCCCACAATGGTAGCTTTGTGTGGTCAGCGTTAGACACAAGATTTAGCCTTGGAGTTCAGTTACAACATCAGAGACAATTACAAATGAGGATGATCTTTATTCAGGACAAAGCATAGCAAACAGACTACTAGAGGGTACAAAATAACAAGCCTATGGCTATTAGCCCTTATTAAACATTAATAAGATTCATAGTTACCAATTTCAGGAACATCCAACAGTCCAAGATAGTCCAAGGTATATAGTAGTTAGACACCAAGGGATTTTGAAGAGAAATCCCATCTTGCACCAGTATGTAGTCTCAGTCTGTTCAGAGATACAGATCCACAGTAACAAACGTTGCTCTTTGTTTCCAAAGTCAGGATTAAAGCAAGCAAAACAGGAGAAGAGAAGAGAACTCATTCCCATAGAGACCAACGAGTAAGTCCTAGATGCCAACTGAGAGGTTGAATCTCTACTCTCAGGTTGGGGGGGGGACTCCTTGTAGAGATTCTGGTGGCAACTGTTGTGAAGACCAGAGAGAGTATAGACTATCTCATGGTTTGTTGTTTAATGTGCTGAAATACTGGGTTCCCTTGCACCCCTGGACTGGGCTGAGTGGGTTAATCCTGTACATGGTGGCCTTAGCTTTGGGATATCTGAACTGAAGTTTAATTGCAACCATTCAAGGCATGTTGCCTGTGTCAAAACATGCAAGTAGACTGAGAGGGAGTTTTCTTATTTTAAATAGTGTTAGCCAGGAATTTGGAACCATGGCTAAGGGAGGTGAACATTGCTCCCTGGAGGAAGAGGTGTCTTTAATCACTGTTGATGAGGTGGGTGATTGGCATGATTTAATCACTGTTGATGAGGTGGGTGATTGGGATGAATTCTGGGATGCTACAGAGCCTGGAACCCCAGTTGTACATCCAAGGCAAGCCCCTTTGTACCAGAGGGAGGTGGAGCAGAGCAGAAACACAGATGACTGGCTGTTTACTGGCTCTGAAGACCCCCCTGATGTGAGGAGGAATGAGAACTGGGGCCTGCCGTGGTGCCACACTCATTTCCACTCCTGGAACCCGACTGGAGATTGGCAACTGAGGGCACCTGAGCTGACCAGTGCTGAAATCAACTTGGAGCTGTCCACTAGATCGGCTGACAGATGTGGTGCTGAAGTCTGCAAATCCTGCCAGTGAAATGCAGCTTGGAAAGGATTTCGGTGGGTAGCCTTCGAGATCTGCCCCATGGAAAGACTTTTTATGCACCTGCTGAAGATAACTGTTCATGCTCGAGCAATTCTATCGCCTGTTGTCTGACGAGATTGTTGCCTTGGTGAAGGACCAGAAGCCGTCCACTCTAGAGGAGGCAGGTGATCTTGCGCAAACTGTGCGTGAGCATCGAGAAAGGAGCTTTGGGAGATCTACTCCCCCAATTGCAGAGACCAAACGGAATTATTATACCCACTTCCTAGTCATAATTAGCTATGGCCATCAGCCAATCACGAGTGGACCGGGGTGTGCCCAATGGTTAGTTGCCATAGCTGCAAGTCAGGTGTGTGTGAAGATTGGCTAGAAGTTTGGGGCCCCGCCTGCAGTCAGGTGACCCAACCTCCAGCTTTCTTCATTGTACATACGTGACCTAGCCCATGTAGGCCAGGAGCCTTCAAGTCTGGCTCTTAGCAGATAGGTGTTAAGGAATGTGGGTATATGGCATGGCTATTAAGTTGCTCAGGCCATTTGGTCTCCCTTAGACCACTTGGGCCTGCAACAGGAAATAAAGACACAGCATGTCATACAGAATGTCATCACAGGAGAAGGCATGAGAATTTAGAAAGCAATAATTTGATGTTTGTAACTGAACTCCAAGATTTAGCCTTGGAGTTCAGTTACAACATCAGAGACAATTACAAATGAGAATGATCTTTATTCAGTACAAAGCATAGCAAACAGACTACTAGAGGGTACAAAATAACAAGCCTATGGCTATTAGCCCTTATTACACATTAATAAGATTCATAGTTACCAATTTCAGGATAATCCAAACAGTCCAAGATACTAGTGTTTTCCAGAAAGGGCAGAGAAAGGTGCAGTTACAGCTCCTCTATTGGGTGCAGGTTAGTATAAACTAAGGGCTGTTTTATCCACAGCACACTTGAAACCAGGGTGGGATTGTCTGTAATGCTGGCATACCTCTGGCAGCCCATTAGGTGGGTCAGATCAGCTGTTAAAGAGTAAAATTCCAGCTGAATCCATACATCTTGTGTGATATCTTTATTTTGGGGATGAGGGGACTGTTTCTGTGCAAGTACCAGGTTTACCTTTGTGTTGTATTGCTTAAAGAGAATGGCATAGTGGTTAAAGAGTGGTGGATTCTAATGTAGAGCACCGGGTTTGATTCCCCACTCCCCCACATGAAGCCTGCTGGGTGACCTTAGACCACTCACAGTTCTCTCAGAATTCTCTCAGCCCCATCTACCTCACAAGGTGATTGTTGTGGGAAGAAGAAGGGAAAGCAATTGTAAGCCACTTTAAGACTCCTGAGGTTAGAGAAAAGTGGTGTATAAAACCCAACTCTTCTTGTTGTTGTTGTTTATTACTTCAGCTCTGTACAGATAACCCTCAGAGTCCCCATGTTTTTCAGATACTGTGGGAATATGTTTTTTTTTTTAAAAAAGGAGCACCATTTCCAGTGCAGAGATGATCAAATGGCGCAATGGATGTGCTTCGCAGTGATGGGGGGGGCTTTAGGTCAGATGTACAGCACATAGGGTTGAATCCTGCAGTTCATTGCTGGACTGGAGAGGAGAGAGTGATTTTGCCTCTCCCCTTCTCTACTGCATTCCCCTGACCCGTAAGGCTATTAGTCCACAAGGGTCTTTATGCTTGTGGGAATCAACTTTTGTAGGGGTGGAAAAAGTTGTTGCGGCGGGGGTTCAGGAAATATCCACAACAGCCAGTGCCTTCCACTGATGGATCCCAGGATCCAAACAATACTTTGTATACTTACAAGGCTCTAGATTAATCAGGCTAAGAGTAGCATGGCTGGGAAAGACATTTTTATGGTATGCTGGAGAGTGTCTGTCAGTAAGATTAGGTAACACGGTAATTTAGAAGATGGTTCAATTAAATTACAAGAAAACTTCATACAAGAATGTAAATATATGAATTGTCCTTGATATTATCTTTGGTAATTGAGAAACTAAGTTATTTGTCTCTGTTAATAGTGTTGGGGCTCCATACTGTGGTTCACTTTTATATGACAGCAAAGACACTGTAAAAGCATTGAGTGGTACTAGGAGGATAAAGTTATCTCCTGGGCCAATTTAACAATTTGAGTAATAATACAGGTCTGTAAGTGAAAGAAGGCACTTAATATTTTCAGAAGATGGACACTTTTGCTCATTTTTTCTCTCCCAGTCATAACCATCAGATGTTTCCTTGCCGTGTAGAAAATTAGAATTTCTCTCACCAGGAAAGAGCTTTAGAATTACTACTTCCTCTGCATCTCAACAGAAGCAATCTTTCTGAGAGTAGGCAGTAAGTAACAATTCTTCTGCTTAAATATTCTTTAAAAACTTCAGGCTTCTACCATTTCACATTTGCCATTTGCCACATGGCCTACACATAAGTACAAGGAAAAGCAACATGAATGAGAGCTACAGTTCCACTATCTCCCTATGGAGCCAGGAGGCCAGATCCTTCCTAGTTGTTTCATAATCATTTCGTCTAAACCTTCTGAAGAGACTGAAGATGACTCCTTTGGGTTCTACCATCTGACCAAACAGCAGGGAGGGGGAAGTTAGCTTGTAACAGCTATTCTAACAGAGGCTTTTAAGAGTAGTAATATTAATATATTAACATATTCTTCCATTTGGGCAGTCATTTTAGAAACTTTTTGATTTTTTTAAAAAAGTAAACGTTTCAAATTTATAAATCAATGTATAAATCAATGGTATACTGTGTACAGTTCTGGTCACTACATCTCAAAAAAGATATTATAGCATTGGAAAAAATGCAGAAAATGGCAACTAGAATGATAAAGGGGTTGAATCGCTTTCCCTATGAAGAAAGGTTAAAGTGCTTGGGGCTCTATAGCTTGGAAAAACGACGGCTGAGGGGTGACATAATCGAGGTTTATAAGATTATGCATGGGATAGAGCAGGTAGAGAAAGAAGTACTTTTCTCCCTTTCTCACAATACAAGAACTTGTGGGCACTCAATGAAATTGCTGAGCAGTCGGGTTAGAACGGATAAAAGGAAGTACTTCTTCACCCAAACAGTGATTAACACATGGAATTCACTTCTACAGGAAGTGGTGGCGGCTACAAGCATGGATGGCTTCAAGAGGGAATTAGATAAACATATGGAGCAGAGACCTATTAGCCACAAGGTATAGATAGGAACTCTGGGGCAAGTGATGCACTGTATTCTTGGTGCTTGGGGGGGCAACAGTGGGAGAGCTTCTAGTGTCCTGGCCCCACTGATGGACCTCCTGATGGCACCTGGTATTTTTGGCCACTGTGTGACAGAGTGTTGGGCTAGATGAGCCATTGGCCTGATCCAACATTGGCTTTTCTTATGCTCTTACATGGAATAAATAAATGCTGTAATAACAACGTTTTATACAGTACTTCAACAAGCTGAATTCTGTAAATAATCTTTTTAAGCATAACTCTTACCTGTAGGCTCGCAACCTGAAAGAGACAGGTGTAGGGGAAGGGGACTGTACCAGGAGGGAAAGCCTGATCGTTGATTTTATCAATTACAAATTTTGATGTCAAGAACTCAACACAAGATTCTAAAGCATTTACAAGTATTGAGTTTCTTGGTACTGTTGCTTTTCAAATCTAAACAATGAAGCATTACAATATTAATTTAGGACCTATCAAGTTCACTTCTGTCCCCAAATTGATCTTTTGTGCTGTAGCATTACATAGTTAAGCCCCCCCCTTCCCCCTTTTTAAAAATCTGTCAGCTGCTTTGAGCAGGTATCTGGAGGATTACCAGATACAGTTTCTAAATAACAATAAAAATGGTACCTCTTTCTGGTTACAGGAAGTCAGCTAAAATAGTGGAGGTTGACAGTGAGTTCTTTAAGTAAGATCACCTTTCATAGTTATAATGAAATGTGAATGAAGTAAAACTGGACTGTTTAAAGTGGTCCAAAGAATAACAGATTTTGCAGCCATCACAGTTCAAGCATCCTTCAAAATTCTAGTGTACTGACAACTGTGGCCATCATCTAAGCATTCACAATGCACTAGTCTCATTCAAACTTCCTTACCAGTTAAGTATTTGTACTTGATTACAGCAA
Source organism: Gekko japonicus (assembly GCF_001447785.1). Taxonomy (NCBI): domain Eukaryota; kingdom Metazoa; phylum Chordata; class Lepidosauria; order Squamata; family Gekkonidae; genus Gekko; species Gekko japonicus. The sequence goes on along the minus strand of NW_015167103.1, from coordinate 67,356 downwards.
ATATTAATGTTCATTAAGGAGAAAGTTGTTTTCTAATTCTACCATTACAATTGTCTGAAGATGGAGGAGATTGCATAATTTTGAAGAGATTGCATAATTGTACAGCAACAATTAAGAACAATGTCTATTAATATAATTTATTTATTTAATATATTTATATGACACTTTCCTCAAGTGACACATATTAAAAATAATAAATTTTGCAACACAAATAACAACAAACAGGATTCCTGAAAATATCAGGAAGCTAACAACATGTATGTCTTTCTGGGAGTTGTGTAAGACCAGGTTGTTGAAGAGGGCATTTGGCAGTGATCAGAAGCAGCAGAGGTATTTGTTTGCTTGTTTTTACCTTGTTTTCCCCTCAGTGGGGACCCACAAACAAACAAGGAAAAACAGCACAATACATCATATATTAGACTAGTTCTGATTCTGAATCTGCTTGTCTGTCTCAATCAGGGTCACAGTCATAGGATAAGAGTCCAGGGCCACGAGTCCTCTGGCTCTTGCCCTATAGCTTGTGCCAAGGCTTGTACCTCTGGCCATGTCCAGACTACATACCTGAAATGGGAGAAAGAGATGCTCAGCCCTGGCTGTCAGAATCTAAGGTCAGTCCAAACCAAATTCCACAGTCAGAGTCAAAGCTCAGTCCGAAGATCAGTTACCAAGAGAGCAGAGTCCAGTTCAAAGTGTTATACAGGAAGCAAGGTCCAACCATCCAAGGTCATTCACAAGGGCAGGGAGAAAGATTCCAGAGTCAAGAACCAGCCAAGATGGCACAGAGCAGAGTTCAGAGCTGTGATCACTGAGTCAAGAGGTTGGTTACTTGTTACTTCCACAAAATGCAGGCTCCCAGCACTGGGTTTTATAGGCACTTCCTAAGAAGCCCTTATTCCTTGGCTGCAAAGAAAATATGGGCCAACACTGTTCTTATGAGAACTAACTGATATTGATCTTAGTGGACACCTTTTGATTTAATTAATTTCCTATATTTTATGGTTTATCTTATTCTGATTTTATGTTTTTATTATATCTTAAATTTTACTCCATTGCATAAAGGTAAAGGTAAGGGTTCCCTTGCTTGAAAGCCAGTCAAGTCCGACTCTAGGGTTGTGGTGCTCATCTCCATTTCAAAGCCGAAGAGCCAGCGCTGTCCGAAGTCGTTTCCGTGGTCATGTGGCCGGCATGACTAAACACCAAGGCACACGGAACACTGTTACCTTCCCACTGAAGTGGTACCTATTTAACTACTTGCAATGTCTTGCTTTCGAACTGCTAGGTTGGCAGGAGCTGGAACTAGAGACAGGAGCTCACCCCGTCTTGCGGCACCCGGGTCTTGAACTGCTGAACTACTGACCTTCCACAGCCTGCAGTTCAGCGTCTTAATGACTTGAGCCACCGCAGCTCCTTTGCATACCAATATTCATATTTATAGCAACCCTCTCTGTTGTTATCCTTCATTTGTAATAGCCTATGGCTAAATGCAAATAAATTTATTTCATTAGCTCATAACAAGCGCTTGTTAACATCCAGCTGCTTGGGAGTACTCCAGGCTGTCATCAGGAAGCAGGTGGTGATGGGCGAGGATATGTGCACTCTGCCTTCTTGTTTGTTGCTCCCTTCTAAGCTTCTGTCTCTGGCACTCAAAGGGTAAAGGACAGCCTGGTGGACTGATCTCACTTAACTGGGTCACACTTGCTGCATCAGGGCTAGGTGCTGGTGGCTCTGGGTCAGCTGCTGGCTGTGGGCCTTGATTAGTCTGTAGCTCCTCTGCCATTAGTTCAGGGCTGACTCCATGAAGCTCCTTTACTTGAGGAGTCCTCTTTTCCTGAGGAGTCCCCAACATTTCTTGTTGCAGGCTGACCCATGACACTAGTAAAGAGGTGTTCCCAAGCTTCCTCTTCTTTTTAATTTTGATCTTGCTCTCTCTGTCTCTCTTTTTCTGCTTGTTTCTGCTTGAATGTAAACAAGAGGGAATTAGATAAGCATATGAAGCAGAGGTCCTTCAGTGGCTATAAGCCACAAGGTATAGATATTTTTGGTGCTTGGGGGGGGGGTCAATAGTGTGAGGGCTCCTAGTGTCCTGGCCCCACTGCTGGACCTCCTGATATCACCTGGTATTTTTGGCCACTGTGTGACAGAGTGTTGGACTGGATGGGCCATTGGCCTGATCCTACATTGGCTTCTCTTATGTTCTTATGTTCTTATGTTCTGGGTTTTTGTGGTAGTTGTTTTTATATTTTACTGTGAGCTGCTTTAGGCCCCTGTTGGGGCAAAAGTGGGATAAAAAAACGTTTCCTGGGGGGGGGAAGCCACTCAAAGTAAATAGAACAGTCTACTGTTCAAATAATGAGCAATAAGCCAGGCCACCAGATCAGGAGATATTAAGTCCAGCAGAAGGATTGCATTTACTTCCATAATGGAAGTCACAGGAAGCTGCATCATTCTAGATTTTGGATTTTGTCTGCTATAAATATTTCAGCAATGGTATCTACATTCACCATTCACCATTTTTCTTTACTATTCCTTTTGTCTTTTTAATTTACTTCTTTCAGGATTTGATGATACACGCCGAACAGTCAACAAACAAGCTATATGTGCCTGTAAAATATTCTTTGAGATGAAACAGGATGACCTTTTTCATATACATCCATTTGATGTCCCCTATCTGTACAAAAGCATTATTTTTAATCATTCATACCGTATCAAATTATAAACAATAAATATCATTTCTGTAAGGCTGAATATTTATTTATTATCAAATTTATACCCCGCCCTCCCCACAAAGCAGGCTCAGGGCAGCTTCCAATTGACATATATACAGCTTACAACACAATTATTAAAAACACAACAAATAAAACAAGCATAAAGTGCTGGCGGCAATTAAAATTCACTTAGATGACACACTTTCAAAGGATTTCCATTTCCCAAATGTTCTAAGATGTTCTTCTGCTCATAGTTTCCTTATGGCAACAACTCAATGGTGGATCATGGGCCAGGCGCTGCAGTGGCCGGGCGATCCAGCGGCGGCCCCTAATTAAATGCCTGGTGGAAGAGCTCCATCTTGCAGGCCCTGCAGAACTGTGAGAGGTCCCGCAGGGCTCTGATCTCCTCCAGGAGCTCGTTCCACCAGGTCGGAGCCACCACTGAAAAGGCCCCGGCCCTAGTGGCAGCTAGCCTGGCCTCCGTCGGGCCAGGCAGAGTCAACCGATTTTGAGACCCAGACCGTAGTGCTCTCTGGGGTATATACGGGGAAAGGCGGTCCTGTAGGTATGTTGGACCCTGGCCATAAAGGGCTTTAAAGGTAAGAACCAGCACCTTGAAGCAGATTCGGTATGCTATTGGCAGCCAGTGCAGTGCTCTCAGCGCAGGGTGGATGTGCTTCCATCTAGGGAGACCCAACAACAGCCTGGCCATGGCATTCTGCACTAGCTGCATCTTCCAAATCTGCAACAAGGGCAGCCCCATGTAGAGAGTGTTACAGTAGTCTAGTCTCAAGGTGACCATCGCATGGATCACTGTAGCCAGGTCTTTGCGGTTGAGGAACGGAACCAACTGCCTAATCAGCCTGAGATGATAAAAGGCCAACTTGGCAGTGGCCGCTACCTGGGCCTCCATAGTAAGGGAGGATTCCAGGCGCACTCCCAAGCTCCGAACCTCCGGGAAAATATGTACATTCAAATAACTTGTGCTTTCACACATGCTAAATAATGCAGTTTCAATCCACTTCTGTGACCGTTGGCAAGTGGATTTTACCATTTCAGGGTGAGATCATACAAGCACTTTGATCCATTGTCATTGCTCTTCATGAACAGATTTGAAGTGCTCAATCAGACAGCAACATCTGACTCCCATTCTGCAGTTATCAGCGTCTTTTGCTCACCCCCAACTTTCCCGATACCACAGAAAGCCTGGTCTTTACAGATCCTACTGGTTTCACAGTGCTTCTGTGGATATCTGATTGCTCTCTTGTGGGGTGAAGCCTTTGGGGAAGTCAGATTGCCCACTTCCCGTTTTGCTGCCATCCCCCGCCCCTGAGTTACTGATGTGTGCTGCCAAGCAGCACTTGTGCATTTTGTTACCCCCCCCACTCCATTCACCCCTCTCTCCCCAGCTGAACCAGAGAGAGCCCCTGCCTCCCTCCAGAGCCACCAACTCACCCATCCCTTCCCTGAACTAAGGTGGCTGTGTGTGTGAGGCAGTTAGCGAGATATGCATAAATGCATATTCGCACCTCTCTGTCTTTGTCTCTCTCATACACAGGAACTTCTCAAAAATCTATTCTCTCCCCCAGGCTTTGAAACATTTGAAGTGTTGAATTTATCAAAAGCAGTTCCCAAAACACTTCCCCCACGCTGAACTACATATCTCAGCAGCCTCCTCCAGCAATATCATTGGCCACCAGTTGCCACCATTCTGCCAGGAGTTTGAAGCACTGCTACCCATAAGTTCTTGTGCACATGCTCAAAAGGCAAATGCTTTTTTAAAATGCCCACCACCCACTTCATGGCTGCCGAGTCTGATCAATCAATCAAACACAGGGTGAAAGTGCATTGAAGTGGATTAAGGGAGGGATGTCTGATCAAAAGTCTCCATTACAAGAAAACCTGGATCAATTAGAAGGGGGGCCACACTGGATCAAACTGCACATCTGACTGCAGCCTCACACAGTAAAATCCAGTTGCAAATATGGGATGCATACACAGATCTCCAGTTCCCTGCAATGGCTGCTCCTGTTGCTTGTGTGTGTGTTTTGAGGGAGCAAGGCTTTACTGGGCATATGGGAATCACCCATGCATTAGTGCTCTACCTGTGCTATCACAAGATTCCCCGACCTATATTCTATATATGTGCAAAGATAGAGCTTTCACATTAATGAAAAAAATGTTCTCCAATTGAATTTTACATCAGTTCATCTGTTCGCACACACTAACACATACACAAATAAGATGGAGCATACTTTTTGACAGGGTTTGTTTAATTAGTTATATTATTGCAACTCTTATGTAAGTCAACACATCCCATAATTTTAAATCCATTCTCTTCCTGTGGATGTGCACTTCTGCTTCCAAAATCTGCCATATAGCTTTAATTAATTTAAATATTTTCTTTCTAATGATCTAGTGTATATAAATCCATAAGCACGGTGTTCCATATGTTCACAGCCTTCTTTCTTGATTTGTATGCCATTCAAGCATCAGAATTCCTTTCTACAAAAAGTGGAGCTGCATTCCGGTGATTTTGAATGTTCACGACTATTCAGCAACCAGTAGTTAATATATTTTTGTTCAGTTCAAAGTTTAGTAAAGTAACCATTTAAAAGATAGCTTTAAGCCAGTAAATATTGTGTAAGATTACTAAGGGTGTTGTAACAGAGTAATAGCTTTCCTGGCCACTAGAAGTTGGCATTTCTTATAAAGAACCAGAGCAACATGGCCTGTGTGCTACAATAATTAACAGACTATTTGCTCCAGATGCTTCAGTCACCATTCATCTAGACCAGGCATTGCAGTAGTGCTGTCCAAACACTGGAATTCTGTCTCCAGGGAGGACCATGCTGTTCATCATATTAGTTTTATTCAAACAAATAAATCTAGATAAGAGGAGCAGGGTTGCCAGGCATGGCAACCAGAAAGACACCAGAGGGGGCAGAGACGTGGGGGGGGGGAGCAACCATCAGTGATGGCATGGCATCACTTATGGAAAAACTTGGAAGTGATGTCACACCTGTTTAGGAATTGTCAGGAACGCATGTTAAAACCATAGTTTCTGGTGGTTCCTAGAGAGGATTCATGTCACTTCTGGGTTTTGCTGGAAGTAGCATCACACTGTCATTCCAATGGCCAATTTAAAATATTTCTCCTACCACCACTCTGAGCAGCAGCAGGAAATGGGAGCCAGGTATGGGGCATTCCACCCCTGTTAGCGGCCCGGCAATCCTGAGGAGGAGGTTGACATCAGGGGCAAAAGTGCACTTTAATTTACCAGGGAAGTTCTCGTTCTAGTGAGCCTCCACATTTAGAGGCAGTAAATCTTTGAATAGCAGTACAAGGCAACAACATCAGGAGAGGGCTTTGGCATCTATGCCCTGCTTGGTGGGCCCTCCAGGGCAACAGGTTGGTCATTGTGTGTAACAGGACTAAATGGAACATTGATATAAGCTAGCAGGGTTCTTAGTGTCCTTAGTGTACTGCTGTCCTGAAGGGCTTGTGGGGATTTCTTTGCTCTAATCAGATGGCAGCAGTACCACCTCCTACACTGCCATCCACTTGTTGGCAGCACTGAAGGAAGCAATGGGTGAACCTGTACTCAACCCAATCTGCCCTTTACTGAAGCTCTAATTTAACTTTGTATTAATTTACTAAGGCTGTTAATGTTTCAGATTGCATTATTAGGCTTTTAAATGTTATTTATTTATTTACTGTGTCTTTTAATTATAATATTAGCGGCCTTGATTTCTGTGGTAGAAAGGTGGGAGGAAAATATTCCAGTAAATAAACAGTGGCCTAAAAAAAGAAGAAGTGAATACTGACTTCACTCACAGAAGAATGTTTTGGCAAGGAAAGCACTATTCATTAATGTGTGTTCCTTTATCAGAAAACCTGTGGAAATGACTTTTCTCTCGTGCCCTAGTTTTCCAGTGGTAACAACTGTATGGCTGAAGAAAAATATCTGAACGTATGTACCTGAAAACTGGTGTGTTTGTGTGTGTGTGTGTGTGTGTGTGTGAAGACAGATAAATGGAAGAAAATTAATCTATTATTTATAAATAGTTTTAGAACCTGTTTCTATGTGGTTGTTTTTAAGCTTGGCTTATTATTTTTGAACGTGAGGTATATAGCGCTCATCCAATCCCAATACTGTTGAATATTTTTATTTTCACTAATTATTTACTCACTGTGGAAAATCCATTAGCAGTAATACAGTTATTTTTTCCTCCTTAAAATTATTTCTTGACTTGCCATTTGCCATTTCTTCTCTTCCATAAAATATTATGACTTTTCAGTGAGCCTGTACTGTAGAATAATACATAGTTATTTTTTCCTCCTTAAAATGATTTCTTGACTTGCCATTTCCCATTTCTCCTCCTCCATAAAATATTATTACATAATATGACTTTTCAGTGAGCCTGTACTGTAGCTTTATAAGATTTTAAGACACAGTGTTTAACAGTTGCTCTTGGGTTCCATATGTTTCCTTTGCATATGTATCTAGCCTCTCAGAGTAGTTTCATATCAGGAATTAACTAAGCATCCATCACAGAAACTATGAATATTGGTTATTAGCTTTCTTCTCTTCACCACCTGGTCTACATCTGCTTAGCAGAGCTTTTCTTGGTTCTTTGCAGGTACATTTCCCCTTCAAATGAAACCTATATTACATGAGCTCTGCTATCACAAACACAGCTTTGGTGCAAAATGCAAATCTCCCTGCTGAAATAAATCAAGGAGCAACTTTTCACAAATGTTTGCCTGCCCTTTCTGGTTGTGAATGGTACTCTTTCTGTTACTATACTTTGCAATTACTTGGTTAGGAATGTGAATTTACAAGTGGGGGACCCACAAGGACCTGAGAAGGGTATCTTATTTCCCTCTTTCCTTTCCCTGAAAGCGGCCATAACCTCTTCCATTTTCCTGCTTCCCTTTCTCTTTCCCACCTACCATCCAACCTACTTTTATCAGCCTCCTGTTTCTTCAGCTTTCTCTCCTTCCCTCCCCTGGCAGACTCTCCCTGGAAAAACTGTGCAGAACCAGTTGCTGGACTTAGTTGTACAGTGCCTGCTGTTAGGCCAGATTCAGTTCCGTAGTGGGGAATTCACAAGGACTCATGGAAGCCTTCTTACTTTATCCTGTACCCCCCTTCCCACACTATTTCCTCTTCTTTCCCTTCTCCTGGCAGCCACAATATCCTCACCTTTCCATACTTCCTTTTCTCCTTTCTACCTACCACCTGACCAGTCTTTTATCTGTTCCTTGGATCTTCAACTGTATTTATTATTTATTTAATTTCATTTATATCCCACCTTTCTTTACAATGGGGACCCAAAGCAGCTTCAGTCAATCTCTTCTCCATTTTATCCTTACACAAATTCTGTGAGGCAAGTTAGGTTGAGTGTGTGTGGTCCAAAGCCACTCCAAATTTCAATGACAGAGTGAGGATTTGAAAATAGGTATCCCAGGTCCTTCTCTGAAACTCTAACCACTACACCATTCTGGCTTTCTTGGGATAGCTGATGTTGAATAATAGCAAGCAGTTGGGCCTGAGTGGGTCATGCAGATCTCATGGTGGCTAGTTGCTCAGTGGATGTGCCAGGCCAGGCCCTGATGTGGCTTCAAAGGCTAGTAAGAGTCATGCCCCTTTTCCTGCCTTTTACATAAAATGGCCATAAATCTATGCAGATGGCTACCATAAAACCAAGAGATCAAATGAAGTGAAAGCGGCATGCAGTCTGGACACTGCGATAAAATCTGACAACCAATCAAAGTGAAAGTGGCATGCAATGTAGACGGGAATTCCTGTTCCAGCGTGGGTTTGGTAAAACAGCAGAGCAAATGCTAGATGTGGATTGGGCCTTAGTGTGTGTGATTGCAGCCTGAAAGTGGATTGAAAGTGGATTATTTAGTATGTGTGACCGCAGCCTTTATTTCAATTGGTTGTTAAATTGTATTTCAGTGTTTTGCTGTGAGGAGAGAAGTGGTTTACAAACACCTTAACTAAAGGAAGTTGTGAAGAGGCAGACAATTTAACTCCAGAAGCCCATATTTTAAATGCAAATTCCTTTGAGCTCTTCTTTATGAATTGCAAACACCACTTGGTGTGAGGGCCACAAAAAGATGTCACGTCAGGCAAAACCCTTTTATGACATCCCACTCTTCTAGGTCTAGTGCTTTCCAGACACCTAGAGAAAACCACCTAAACATGGAGCAAATGCTTCGAGGATCTGTGATTTAATGTATAGAAAATATATGGGAAAGCCCCCCCCCCAATTCATAAAAGAACTGACAATACCACAAAAGCACCCAGTTTTCCAGCTTTGCACAGCATAGAGGAAATCTGAATGCATACTTAGTGTGGGGCATCTGGGCTAGTAGTATTTTATATTTTAAAGTAGCATTCAGGTCACAAGTAATGGCATCTCGGGGGGGGGCAGCAGCTGTCAGAGATTTTCTGCATGCAGCTTTTGTGGAAAGCTCCTTTAAGACTGACATTTTTGTCAACCTGACACACATTCAACTGAATATCATCTTTATGCAATAATCAGTTTTGACCTTACTTTTTTATGTTTCCCAAAGCAGATGTTGTTGTTGTTTTTCACTTGGGCAGCAGCTATTGCTGAATTAAATCAGTACTTCTCTTGGATAACCTGGTGCACACAGGTCATAAAAATCCAACTCAGCTGAGATCTAATTGGGATATCAAATGATATGATGATTAGCCTAGATGACATGGCAACAGTTTACTGTGTCACACGCAAAAGAAGCAGCCTGTGTGCCTTATCTATTTTAGACGGCATGATGGAGAAGGAATCATTGGTCACCCATAGTGTGTGTTTTGGGGGGGCAAGATTAACATTCAAGGACAGCTTGTTCTTACCAGGCAGGAACTGGCAGAATTACTCAGGATTGTAATATGGGGTACTATCACCTTAGCTGACACAGCAGAGCCCTTGACAATGAATATCTGAGAAGGATCTGTCAGCTTAATAAATTTCTCTAACATGAATGCAATAAAAATGTACATATACATTTCTCTTTGTCATTTCTTCCTGGAAAGCTGAGATGATTAAGTAAAGGTTAGGACAGGGATAAGCAAGATACAGTTTTTGTCTTTGCCGTCCACTTAACAAATGCCTAATTTAATAACATGAACACTACAGAGTCCTAAGCAGAGTTATGCCTTTCTAAGCTCATTGACTTTGAATGATTTAGAAAAGGATGTTGCATAAAGCCTTTTAGTCTCAGCTGGAGCTAAATTCCACCCAATATGAATGTTTTCTTAGTCTTTTCTATTTTTATATCTGAGCCTTATGTCCAAGAATAAAGCAGTTAAGTCTTTGCCCTGCAGTCAATGTGAGTACAGTGCAATGCTGCTGAATCTTAGGCTGTGATCACATGGGCAGTTTGGCCTGACACAGCCACTCCTTCCCTCTGGATCAAATGGGCGCAGTCAGACAGCCACATCTGTCAGGTGCTCCCCAGCAATACTTATCCCGTCATAGGATGACTTGGAGCTGGTTTAAAAAGGCTCCACATCACAAGTGGTGTTTTCAGTTCCCTGCACAGTCATTGCACATGGCTGGATGTCTGAAAGCAGGGGAGCATGCACAGAACAGATTTGGCCTAAGGCTGTGGTCACACTGGCAGCTTGGCGCAACATGGTGCTGCCTCTAATCGAATTGGTTTAAAGTGCTGCGGGACATATCAGTGACACAGCACACCCTGCTGCAGGTTAGCCATGGAGACATCCCATGGTAAAGCATCCACATTATTGCAGTGCCTCAGCCATGGAGCGCACTGTGAAAAAAATCCAAAATTCATGCATGCGCATAAGTGTGCATGCCTGCACACATGCGCACATAGACATTTTTTTAAAAAATGCCTTCCTCGTGGCAGAATGGATCTGCAGGTTCAGACTGACAAATCCATTCTGCACGTGCTCCCCCACATTCAGAGATCCAGCCATGCACAATGACTGCATGGTGAACCGAAAACACCACTTGTGATGTGGTGCCTTTTTAACTCAGCTCCCAGTCATCCTATAATGGGATAAATAGGGCTGGGGAACTCCTGACAGATGTGGCTGTCTGACTGTGCTCATTTGATCCAGAGGGGAGGAGTGGCTGTGTCGGGCCAAACTGCCTGTGTGATCACAGCCTTATATTCAAAAAATAACCCAAGCAGAAGTCCAAAGGGTCTGCAAAAAGATGTTGTTCAATTAGCTTAGCAACACTTCCTTCTTCTCTGAGCCCATCTAATCAATAGCAGTTCAGCTTCCTCCTAATGTTGCTGCCAGATGCTAAGGATGCTGAGGGCACATGCCAGATACAGTGCTCTTCAAAAGAAACCTCTGGTCTCCTAGCATTTCAGCCTCCTTCCCTGATAATCCACTTCTCTCATACATATACCATTTCTTTCACATGCCCATCATTCAGCTCCTTGCTTTGTGTGGTCATTCTTCTTGGGACCTTTTGCTTCTACCTATTCACTGTTTCCTGTACAGTCATCTAAAATGAGACCTGTTAGTACTCAGGACTTTCCTCTTAATCTCAAATATACAGGAGCTGGCTGTAGTTGTTCAGTGGTCAGAGAAGACACATCTTTCTTTTGTGCCAGGGCCTGGCTTCTAATCATGGTCCTTAACCTTATTGGAACTGTAACCTCTCTGACCTAGCCATCAAAACCATAATTACCTCCAGCCCTTTATAAATGGCAAATGTGTAAAAGGGAAATCTGGAAAGAATAACAAAAGTATCATTTTCATCATTTGTTCAATCTACTAGTTAATACAAATATAGGATTCACTTTGCTAAATGAAGGCGAATATTACTTATGATCAAACAGATGAAAAAGCAGATGAAAGTATCAGTGCGGTGGCTGAAATTGCTTCTCAATGAATTCTGAGATGTAAGGATTTGTCACAGCTAGAGTGCATTTACAGTCATGAGTAAGATTCAACCTATTCCTTGTCTTGGTTTTAATGGTGATCAACGTAAGAAAACCAGTCTCAAACTAATATGTTGTGGCAACTGGGTGGAATACTTTGAAAGTTCAGCCAGAGAGAATCAGATATTTCACCACAAGCTCATTCACCCCCCTCAAAGATTACCAGGTCAGAATCCTGGAAGTCTGCTTTCATTATGACATCTTCGTTCAAATCAAGGAACTCTATTTTTACCATGAGATCATCATCTTGTAAGACTTGTTCCTTCACTGGAAAAGGTCTCAGAATCCATGCATTCATCTTATGGTGTATCACACCAGGGAGGTATCCATTGCTATACTATGTTGAGGAAAGTAAATGCTACATGATCATTAGTAAATGAACTCTTCTCTTTAGTTGCCTCAAACAGTATTTTCAATTCTGTGGAAATGGAGACTCCCACAGCTTGAACTCCATATGGGTAAAGTGGAGCTTGCAAAGGAGGTGGGCCACTTTATTATGAGCTATGAGAATATTCCCTATATTTCCTTGTAGCGATGGTGGAACAAATGTGTGAGATGGACTAGCTTTAAAATGGATGTATGATCCATTATCACATGAAATTTTTGCTCTTTAGGAATATGGTGATTTCTTCTCTCAGCTCCAACGCATAGGTTTAAAAAATTCCCCTGTGATAACCCATAAATGTCTATATGGAACAAGAGAACACTGAATTGGCTTCACACAATACTTTGAATATTCTAGAGTTGTTGTACCACATCAGATGTGATTAACATTGAAGTCCTCAGATCAGACATCACTGAAAGCAGGGGGAAGCACCTTCATGATTAAAGCATATTGATGAAACACACAAGAGAATGAATGTGCTATGGGAGGGAAGGGAATGAAAGGAAGAAGAAATGAAAGTCCACATTATCAGTGCATATAGTAACAAACTTTTCATGCTTCAGCTCTTTGTGGAAGATGAAATTTTGTAACATACTGACTCATCTTTTCCATGAGTAGTTGTGCTCACAGGTTCAGAGAACAGATAACCCTCTTTCACAAAGTCTTCTTTCGGGTACTGAACATACAGAAGAAATTGTACACAAAAGACCACATATCTTGATGCATTCAATTGAAACATAAAGTTGATGCTTTCTCATTTCTCCTGCTACTTACTGCACAATATCACTTCAAAGGTATGGATTCTCACAGGCTGATTCCTCACTAATGCTTTGCCCCCCTCCCCCCCGAGTCTAATTGGCCTGATTCTATGTGCACGTTTCCGCATTACAGAAATCTGACCCGGGTTTTGGCTGGGTGTTCATTTCAGCATGTCGCCTTGCCCCGAATCTAGAGCCCCCTCCCCTCTCTTCTCCCTCCGTTTTTTTGAATGGAAGCGGGGTTGCGTTATAACGCACTGCCCACTGAAACGCCGATTGGTCCCTTTAATTTTTGACCCTCGATGCCCACGAAAAGCATCCGTTGATACAGCTGGGTAGGGTGGGGCGGATGGGAAGTCAGTCTACGAATATGAAAAAGAAAGCTTAAACCTTTACACAAATGGCAAATTCCAAACAGAAATGAGAAAACAGCATATGGACATGTAAAAGGATATTTAAACAACAGTTGACGATGGCCCATTGTTGTGTCCAGTAAACGATGGGCTATTACTGCATTGCAACGCAACGCTGGAGGGGAAAAAGCACGCGCGCACCAAGGAAGGGGGGGATGCAGCCGGGAAGTGAGGGAGGGGGGAGATAGGAAGACAGTATACAAACATGAAAAAGAATGCTTAAACCTTTACACATGGCGGATTGCCAAACATAAATGAGAGAACAGCATGCAGACATTTAAATGCCGGGCTAGATGGCCCATTGTTGCATTGTAATGCAACACAGGGAGGGAAATAAAAATAAAGTTCCTGCGCACGCTGAAGGTTTGCAGTCAGACGGGAAGGAGAGGGAGGAGGGAGAGAGAAGCAGGAGGGCATTGAAGAGGTGTTGATAGGTGGGAATGGGAGTGAAGGGGAGGGAAAGAAGCAAAGGGGTGTTAAAGGGATGGAGAGGGGACAGCCGCGAATCGCCAGATCCCCACTGGAATTCGCAAGTTCCCCACTCGAATGCCCCGACTTCAACACCACAGCAAAAAAAAGAAAGAAAGAACCTGAAAATAGCAGAGACAGAAAATCCGGGGGGAAACGCCATTAGATTCGGGTCAATTGCTGATCCGGACCAACATGTGAGGAACGGATCAATTTCTGCGGATATTATCGGGGGGTGACACCGGACCAAGTGATTGTGTGGAATTGGCCACAGTGTTATGTGAAAGTCAGATCAAGTTCATTCTTTCTTGTCTCCCTAAGGAGAAGCCTTGCTGCTTGTACTGGATATGGCTTGATAAAAGGATGTCCAATTGTATGGGACTTCCTATGTTTGGCAATATTGAAAGCAATGCAATAGGTGACGTCAGGAAGAGCTTCACTTCAATCCAGGTAAAATGTTCCACTGAATCCACATTTTAGAATATGCTCCTTAAAAGAAAGAATTCACTATTTTTTCCTATGAACTCTATGTTCGAAATGATCATTTAATTTGCTGGATTTCATTTTTTCTGCCTGAAGGACTGGATTGCAAAGAATGCATTGAGATTTTTCAATGGACTTGACAACAATGCTTGAGAAGCTACACAGTAAAAATGCTTCTTTCTATACCTATTCCTTTCCTGAATATATGATTGTTAAATCTGGCTGCCTGTAGTTAAAATGCCCCCCCCCCCCTAAAAAGTCTCAAGTTTCCTTCTCAGTGCAGATAGGAACTCTCGATCTGTGGCAAGTGATGCTCTGTATTCTTGGTGCTTGGGGGGGGGGAACAGTGGGAGGGCTTCTAGTGTCCTGGCCCCACTGCTGGACCTCCTGATGGCACCTGGTATTTTTGGCCGCTGTGTGACAGAGTGTTGGACTGGATGGGCCATTGGCCTGATCCAACATTGGCTTCTCTTATGTTCGTATGTTCTTGTTTTTTATATTTATATCCTATGTCCCCAACTATATTTAGCTCATATGTTATCCCCCCCCTTCTTGCTGGCCACTCTGATCCATACAACAGTATCTTCAAGGCTAGAATATTATGACCCATTCTATATGAGGTTGCCGTTGAAGACAACTTGGCAACTATAATTAGTGGAGCCTGCCTATTTGTTTATGATTTGTTTATTTAGAAATATTTATATGCCACCTTCAGAAAACCTGCTCAAAAAGTTTACAAAATAAAATCTGATAAAATCATAATGCACTATAGAATTTAATTATAACATAAACACATTGAAGTCAGCACGCTTTAAAACCCCAGTCAATAAGAACCCAAAGCATAAAACATTATAAAAGCCTGGAACATGTTTGGCAGCCTAAGTGATCCTCTTACCAGTCCTTAGCCTAAGAAACAGATTATGAATTTTTATTTTTCAAGTACAAACCTAGAGTGAAAAGTCTGAGTAAAAATAAATATTTTGGTCTGACACTGGTTGCTAATTATTGAAACCACCAATTTCCTCAGCCTTTTTAAAGGTTGGAGTAGTAGAAGAGTAGGTTTTTAGACGCTGCTTTTCTCTTCCAAGGAGTCGCACTGCAGCTTATAATCACATACCCTTCCTCTCCCCACAGTAGTCACCTTGAGAGGTAGGTGGGGCTGAGAGAATTCTGAGAGAACTGTGACTGTGCCAAGGTCAACTAGCAGGCTTCATGTGGAGGACTGGGGGATCCAACCTGGTTCTCCAGATTAGACCCTGTCCACATCCTCAGACTTAATAAGCTAAAAGTGTCCCATCAGCTGAACATGTTGGCATCCTGACACCATCTTGACCCTTTCACTGCTAATGAAGAGTTCAAATCAGTATGGATGTGAGAGATTTTATCTGCAAACGTTGAACAAAGTGGTCACAGGCAACCACAAAGCAGTCCTCCTCCTCCTCCAGACCAGATCCTAATAGGCCTCTGACCTCTCCGAAAAACTCCACTGGCTAACAATGAGCAGACACAATAGTGGTGGGAAAGTATTGTCCCAAGTCTTCCTACAAAGTCACTTGAGCCATGTTTCTTGACTTTTCATCACCCACAGACTTTCAGTAACCAAGGGACTACCTGGGCCATGCCACAACTCCAGAAGCCTCCTATTGTTGCACCCCAGGAACCGAGAATTCAGAGCATCATTGGCCCAGACATCGTTTTCCATCTAAACCACAGAGAGGGAACCTTGGAGAGAACATATCAAATGCCCAGGACATTTCCTCCTTTCAGAGGTCAACCAGGGCATCAATAGGAACAACTGTATCAACAAAAAAAGGCCCCTAAAGCCACCAGAAAGCCAATTGGATCCATCTGGCTACAGGGTTGGATCATTTTAATAAATACTCCAGCAGAGGTGTTGAACTACTGCAAGCATACAGACTCGTCCAAGGGGGAAAAAATGAACTAAGGTGCAAAAGAATGAAGCAGGATTTGGCAATGGAAGACCAGAAACCCTACTAGCTGCTGAGGATGACCTGGCAGAAAAGGCAGGATTATCCCAACTTCTTAAACTCAAATATAGAGGAGGTTTGCCTACATACCCCACAACTTAGAAACACAGGCACCTTCTGGATAAGAGGTGGGAAAACATCAGTCTTCCTTACTGTCATGACCCCAGGGGTCTCTAACTTCCGCTGCCACCCCTCTGGACTTCAGGTCCCCTGAGAAGGCCCAGAGTACCCTCCCAGTAGGATTGCCAAGTGTATCTTCCCCGGGAGCGGGGAGCTCCCGGCCAGCGTCTGGTGGGTGTGCACGCTGGGGGCAGGGCCACGGCCATACAAGGGAAAACCATAGAGTTTTCCCTTGTATGGCCATGGCCCCGCCCCCAGTGTGCCCAGCATGCCCACGTCACTTCCTGGTGACGCACACACAGGGGTGGGGTTCCCCCCGGGGCCCGATTCCACGGCGTCAGAAATCAGGCCTCCAAAGCGGGGGTTTACCTGCCACCCGCCCCCACTTGGCAGCCCTACTTCCCAGGCCCATCCAACATGCCCCCTTTTCAGCCGAGA
>NW_015167103.1:37923-49151 GCF_001447785.1 Gekko japonicus | reverse complement strand
CACCCGCCGTCGCCAGGATGTGACGCTCCACATCACTTTGGCAATGGGACTCCAAACAGCCCCGTTGCCAGAGCAACGCGGAGCATCACATCCTGGCGACAGTGGGTGCAGCGCGTGGAGCCGTCCCCGCGGCAAGGCTCCTGCCAAGAAATACGATTCCCCCGCCGGACCTTGGTAAGCCTATGCACAGATCATGACACTTACCTTGTATACAATTGTTCATTTCATCGTCCTTGCTATATATCTGGCTCCAGAGCATTTTGATCATTTGATATTCTACTGATTTGGTAATTGTTTACTTGTTTTTAAAAGGAGTACAGTCTTACTCTGTATTGCAGTCAGTCTAGCAGATAAATTTAAAGCATCATCATCATGACACAGATTACAGTGTTTTGACCACAGGTGATTCTGCATTGGCTTTTTCCTCTGTTGTTTTATGACACCCCTGTTGGAACAGAAATTCCCCTCTGCACTGCATGCTGCTTTCACTTTCTTTGATCATTGGATTTTATAGTACCCTCCCCACTGCATGCTGCTTTCGCTTTCTTTAATCATCGTGTTTTATGGTACCTTCTGCATAGATTTATGGCCATTCAGTACGGCATTGCCCCTATGTATTTGAATGTGGTTTTGAGCTGTACCTTTTCCTACCAGTTGAGAAAATGTGGAGTGAATGCTAGATGCAGAATCGCCTTGTGTTAGTTTTGACTGTGTTGACTGTGTTAATGGTTATGGGGGAAACAACATATTTCGTACTCTAGGATACAGTTTGAGGGAATGATTGGAGACACTGTACAATGATTTCTGTAAGAACTGGAAGACAAAGACTGACAGTAATTTGTGGCTCATTAGTTTCTCCTCTTTCATGTCTGTTTCTCATTGCTCCCCCTTTTACGTACCCAGATTGGCTTTCATATTTGCCTTGCTACTCTCACAACAAACCTTTAAAGTAAGTCGGTTACCCAAGGCCACTGAGTGAATTGGAAGTCCATTTAGGGCTACCAACCTCCAGGCATAGCCTGAGATCTCCTGGAATTCCAAATGATCTCCAGACTACAGAGATCAGTTCCCTGGAGGAAATGGCTCTATGACATTATACTCCACTGAGGTCCCTCCCCTCCCCAATAACCACCCTCTCCAGGCTCCACTTCTGAATGTCCATTAAGTTCCCAACCCATAACTGGCAAACCTATGGCCAATGTCCTATCTACTGCACCTACAGGGACTCCCAATACAAGATAAAATAGAAAGGGGAAAACATAGACAAAATTAAAAGTAAAGGTAAAAGTTCCCTTGCTCGAAAGCCAGTCGAGTCCGACTCTAGGGTTGCGGTGCTCATCTTCATTTCAAAGCCGAAGAGCCAGCGCTGTCTGAAGACGTTTCCGTGGTCATGTGGCCGGACGGGTTACACCCCAAGGCGCACGGAACACTGTTACCTTTCCAACGAAGTGGTACCTATTTATCTACTTGCAATTTCTTGCTTTCGAACTGCTAGGTTGGCAGGAGCTGGAACTAGAGACGGGAGCTCACTCCGTCATGCGGCACACTCGGGTCTTGAACTGCTGAACTACTGACCTTCTACAGCCTGCAGTTCAGCGTCTTAACCACTTGAGCCACCACAGCTCCATTAGACAAAATTACAACTCGTCTAAACCATAAGTTAGCCAGTGACCTACACCATCTTGCATCTACAGTTCAAAGTGAAGAAACAATCTATTGATTCATTATGAGTAAACTGCCAACTCTGCACACAGTCTCTACTTTTTGGGATCTGTATTTATTCCAGCTCAATCAGCATATCTATTCCCAAAGTGATCAGTGAAAATAACCTGAAAGCAATGTGAAGTAACAGTAACTAAAACAAAAGTGTAACCATAAGCCTTATCACATGGGGCACAATGTATTTATTTTCTTTCAAAGATGGGAGACATTCTGTGTGTGTATATGTGGATAGGTGGGGGTGAACAGACAGAGAAAGCACTTCTCCAGTACAGATAATAACAACAATAAAGTTTTAGAAATAGAAAAATATCAGAAATGCTTTCTGTTTTCTTCCATTTAGGGCCCCGAGAGATTAACATCTTTTCTTACAACAATCATTTCTGAGTATGAAACTTACTTACATAAAGTCAAACAGAAACACATTTGTAGAGAGGAGAAATATTCCTGTTCCACAATAATGGTAACTGTACAAAAGTGTACTACTTCATTTCTTTGGCTAATTTCCCATGGTGACAAATCTCTGTGTAGCTCTCATTGTCACTGTGAATGTAGGCGTTCACAGTATTAACAAGACATCTACAGGGAAGTTTTCATCTTGCCTCAGCTCCCCACTGGTATAATTTTCCCCATCTCCACTTGTGGGCTTTTCCAGCTTTTGAAAAAAAAATGCCATTTGCTAGATTGCTAAAGCACAGTGATACTCAGTTGCTAGGGAGCCACCTGTGGCTCTTCTGAGCACCATTCCCCAGTGTGGCAGCCATTCCTAGGATTCCAAAAAGTTGGCCGTGCCCTTGCCTGGGTGGGGGAGGGAGCCTGTGGGGGGTTAGCTCCCACCTTGAAACAGCTTCCACTGGAGGAATAGAAAATCTGTGAGCAAGGTGATTCAACAGGTGGTAGCTGGACCAACTCCAAGATTTCCTGGATTAGGCAAATTGTTTAGATGCCTTCCAGTCTGGGTTTAGACCTGGTTATGGTATTGAAACAGTCTTGGTTGGCTTAATGGGTAACTTGTGCTAGGAATCTGGGAGATGTACAGAGTACATTCAGTGTCTTTCAATACCATCAATCATTGTAGTATTCTGGACCACCTATCTGGACCGGAACTGGGAGGCACTGTTTTGTGACAGTTCTGGTCCTATGTGGAGGATAGGTTTCAGAAGATGGTGCAGGTGGACTGCAGCTCAGGCCCTTGGCCTTTGGTCTATGGGATTCTGCAGGGCTCTATCTTGTCCACTATGCTCTTAAATATCTACATGAAACCATTGGTTGAGGGGTCAACTGAAGTTTTGGGTCGGATTGTCACAAATGTGCAGATGACACTCAGCTCTATCTCGTGCCCCCAGCTTCTGAGATTAGGCAGGTGGCAATCTGACAGAGAGCCTTCTCGGTCATGGCACCAAAGCTCTAGAATTCTCTCCCCAGGGTGATTTTTCTGTCCCCTTTTGTTGCCATCATCCACCAGCAACTAGGGTTGCCAGCTCCAGGTTGGGAAATGCCTGGAGATTTTGGTGGTGGAGTCTGAAGAGGGTGGAGTTTGTGGATGGTAGGGACTTCGATGGGGTATGTATAATACTATAGAGTACATCTTGCAAAGTGGCCATTTTCTCCAGGTAAATTGATTTCTGTTGCCTGGAGATCAGTTGTAATATCAGATCTCCAGCCACCCCCTGGAGGTTGGCAACCCTACCGGAAACTGAAGACTCCTCTTCTTCTTCTCCTCCTCCTCCTCCCTCCCCATTTGGCATTCCTTCACTGATCCTTCCTAACATATGTTTACCAAGTATGTTTTGAGTTGTTAAGTTGCCTTGGTGGCCCTTGTAAGGGTCAAAAGGTGGGAACACAAATTTTGTAAATAAATAAAAAAATAAGGATGGGAGTAAATGACTCCTCTTCTTCTCCTCCTCCTCCTCCTCCTCCTCCCTCCCCATTTGGCATTCCTTCACTGATCCTTCCTAACATATGTTTACCAAGTATGTTTTGAGTTGTTAAGTTGCCTTGGTGGCCCTTGTAAGGGTCAAAAGGTGGGAACACAAATTTTGTAAATAAATAAAAAAATAAGGATGGGAGTAAATATGGCTCTTTTGGCTGATGGTAAGTGCAGATGTGGCTCTCTATGACATGCAGAGTGAGCATCTATGAGGCTCCTCCCTCTCCAGACAACATTTCTGGTCTTCAGCCATCCTGCCACACAATAGAGTAGGCTCCTCCAGTCCTCAGAATGGGAACAGGAGGAGTTCCATTGCCTTGTTCCTCACTCTTCCCTGGTTCTGTGCTCCCCTGGACTTTGGAGAAAGTGCCTCTCATTCCTGGCCTGTTGTTGGGTCAGCTTTATATGGGTTGGGTTTGGTCTCAACTGTGCTCCAGCCTATCCAATCTTATGTTAGCCACCCTAAGCCTGCCTTGGCAGGGAGGGCGGGATATAAATCAAATAAATAATAAATAAATAAAATCTCTCCTATTCCCGCTTCCTTGTCTCCTTATGGGGTTGGCAGCCTCCAGGTGGGAGCTGGAGATCTCCTGAAATTGCATTGGATTTCCCAACTTCGGAGATCAGTTCCCTCTTAGAGTTGCCAGATCCAGGTTGGAAAGTCCCTACACATGTGGGGGCGTAGCCTTGGAAGGGTGAGGTTTGGGGAGGGAAGAGGTATAATACTATTGAATCTACCCTCCAAAGCAACTGTTTTCTCCAGGGGAACTTATCTCTGTCATCTGGAGAACAGTTGTAATTCCAAGTGATCTCCAGCCCCCACCTGGAGGTTGGCAACCCTAGTTTCCCTGAAGGAACTGGCTGCTTTGGAGGGTGAAATATATAACCTTCTAAGGTCCCTTTCCTCCTCAAACACCCCCAAATTTCCCAGAATTTCCTAACCTGGAGTAGCCAACCTTATCTCCTTCCCATTCAACAGCCAACCTACCTTTATCTGTCCCTCTGTCTTCCCCATCCCTGGCAGCCTTTACATAGGGAAATTTCATCTACCTACCTAGGAAAACTGTGGCCCAGTTGCATGGTACCAGACACTGGACAAGGCTCACTTGCATGGTAGGGAACTGTTAAGGATTTGTGGGGTGGCACCTCACTTTCCCTTCTATCCCCCCTCCCCACACTATTTCCTCTTTTTTTTTCCCTCTTCCTGAAAACCCCCATATCCTCTCCCCTTCCCCTGCCTCATTTCTCCATCTCAGCCATTCACCAACCTAACTTTTATGTGCCTCCCATCTTCAGTTATATTTTTTATTATTTATTTACTTCATTTATACCCCACCATTCTCCACAGTGGGAAGCAAAGCAGCTTACATTTTTCTCCTCTCCATTTTATTTGCATGACAACCCTGTGTGGTAGGATAGATTAAAAGTATGTGACTGTTCCAAAATCACCTAGTGAGTTTCCACAGCAAGATGGGGATTTGAACCTGGGTCTCCCAGACCCTACTCTGAAGTTCTACACACTGGCATTCATAGGCTGGCTGCTGCTGAACAGTAGCAAGCAGCCAGGCCTGGTTGAACCATGCAAGTCAGGTGGTATCAAGTCACCCAGAGTTTGCTGCTAGGCCTAGGGCTGCCAACCTCCAGTTGGGACCTGGAGATATCCCAGAATTACAACTGAATTCCAAACAACAGATCTGTTCCTCTGGAGAAAATGGCTGTTTTGGTGGGTGGAATTTATGGCATCATGTCTGGTGGAAGCCTCTCCCCTCCCTCCCCAAACCCGGCACTCCTCAGGCTCCACCCCAACATCTCTAGGAATTTCCCTTCCTGGACCTGGCAACCCTAGCCTGGACCTAATGAGTTCCCCTTCAGGCCAAAACAGGCCTGCCCTCTCCCTCTGCCTTCTACTGACAGAATTGAAGGTTGAATACAGTGGTTGCCTAGCAGCAGCCACTTAGAGAATCCACTGCTTAAAGCTTCAGGCACACCATTTATCATTTTGGGCTTTTAAAAATGGACTGGGTGCTTATTGGGAATTGTGGTGTGTGTTGTAGGTTGATT
Source organism: Gekko japonicus (assembly GCF_001447785.1). Lineage (NCBI taxonomy): Eukaryota > Metazoa > Chordata > Lepidosauria > Squamata > Gekkonidae > Gekko > Gekko japonicus. Next base: position 43,441 of record NW_015167103.1, on the reverse strand, counting down.
TTGCTGTACAAATAGATTCCAAGCCAAAAAGAGAAGTCAAAATGAGGAGGAATGTTCATTGATTTAATTGCAATTAAACAATTGAAAACAGGCCAAACCAGCCTATTAAAAATTGACTGCTTTCTGAACACGATCAGGAAGTACATAACATTTTATACTTGAAATGATATAGTCATGAAGATAACAATCAAAAAGCATTATTGGTTACAAAGAACAATGCATCATTTGAATAATAATCCATTTATTGGTCAAATGTAAAGAAAGGTGTGTCTAAATAATATCTTCAAATTTTTACTTAACCTAACCTGAGTAATATTGGCCAAGGATTCTTTATACCCAAACAAAGGTGTGTGTTTTTTCTGATACGAAGCTAAAATCCCTTTTGACCCAGACACTGCAAAGTTTTACAGTAAACGACTAAAAAACATGAACTCTATGCCTGTCTTCTATACCAAAAGAATGTTGTTTTCTTGTCTGCTAGCATCAGCTAGAAGATCAGTCTAACCTACAAGAGGAAGGCCAACTAATTAATAGGCCTTCATTACATCCTAATAAAATCTTACTTAGGAGAAAAAGCTATAAAACCAGAAAAATATGAATAATCAGAAGAAAAAAACCTTTATATTCCCATTCATACTACGTCTCCCCCTTGGTACAGTGACCATATAGAGGCTCACTGCTACCACTATAAATCTCTATGTGACAATGGCTTCATCATAATGTGGTCCCCTGAGCTAGCAGATGATGGGGATAATGCCTGACAACATATGGGAGTCCAGCCCAAGAATGCAGGGCAGACACATGCTCAACAAGAATTTTGCCCACAATCTCAACATTTACCTCTCCTTTCCCCTGGTCTGTCATAGTGTATGTATGTCCATATACTAACTCAAAAGGGGATAATCCCAATTTACCCCGGGCTGCTACCCTGATTTGTGTAAGTGCTATAGGGAGCACGTGTAGTTGTTTTCAAAATTTTGTTTAAATTTTCTACTTGGCCACTAGACTGGGGTCTCCAGACAGTATGTACTTTCCACTCAATCCCCAGTGCTTGTGTCACCTGCTGGATAATTTGTGAGGTAAATGAACTTCCATAGTAGATTTTGGTAACCTAGTGCACCCTCTTGTGGTGAAATAACCCCTCTTCCTCCTCCTCTTCTTCTTCTTCTTCTTCTTGCTACCCCTCCCAATTTAGTATCATCTGCAAATTTAATAAGCATTCCTACTATCCCTTCATCCAAATAACTGATAAAGATGTTGAACAAAACAGGTCCCAGGACAGATCCATGAGGCACTCCACTTGTCACTCCTGTCTAAGAAGATGAGGAACCATTCACAAGCACCCTTTGGGTGTGATCTGTCAACCAGTTACAGATCCACCTAACAGTCATAGGATCCAAACCACAGTTTTCCAATTTGTCAACAAGTATATTATATGGAACCTTATCAAAAGCCTTACTGAAATCAAGATAAACTATTTCTACAGCATTCCCCTGATCCAGCAAGGTAGTAACTTTCTCAAAAAAAGAGATAAGGTTAGTCTGACATGACTTGTTCTTGAGAAACCTGTGCTGGCTCTTAGTAATAATAGCCATCCTTTCTAAATGCTCAAGGAGTGTCTGTTTGATTATTTGTTCTAAAACTTTCCCAGGTACAGACATCAAGCTGACGAGTCAGTAGTTACCCGGATTTTCCTTTCCCCCCCCCCTCTTGAAGATGGGGACATTTGCCCGCCTCCAATCTTCTGGCACCTCACCTGCTCTCCAAGAATTCTCAAAAATAATGGACAGAGGCTCAGATATTACATCCGCGACTTCTTTTAGTACCCTTGGATGCAGCTCATCTGGCCCTGAAGACTTTGTTTCATTTAAAGAAGCTAGGTGTTTATGTACTCCTCCTATGTCAATCCTAGGCTGCAACTCCATTCCCTCATCATGTGTTCTGTTTTTGCCATGTTGAGCACCATTTCCCTCGTAAGAGAAGACTGAGGAAAAGTAGGAATTGAGCAGTTCTGCCCTCTCTTCATCACCTGTTAAAATTTCACTTTCCTGTCCCTGCAATGGGCCTACCACATCCTTGCTCTTTTTCTTACTTTGAGCAAAACATATTCATTTATTCCTGATTATGAGCATCTCTCCTCTGATGGGGTTTGGGTTTAAGGTGGATTCAGGGCTTTGAGCCACCCCGTTTCTCTCCTCACACCAAGCAAAGGGGCTTAGCCACAGGGTGTCTCAGCTGTGAACCCACATTTTATACCCTGCCCTCTCACCTGTGTCCAGATTGAACAGGTGTTCCCCCAGCTGGGAGGCATTCTCAGCCCCCAGTGTTCCTGCTTGGACCTGGCCAGGGTGAATGTGTTAGCCTTCCTCAAGATCAACCTCCCCCTGCTGGGCTACACCTCTCCAGTCCTCACAGAGTAAGATCCAGGCCTCCTATTGTCCCCCTGCATATCCCCCCATTCCTCCTCCTCTTTGGGTGATTAGGTCTGCGAGTTGCGCCCTTGGCACTTGGGTGGGAGGATGGTTGCTGCTACCATATGGGGGTGGGCTGGCCTCATACCCAACCATTGCTCACTGAAATTCTCCCATTGAGAAAAACCCCTTTACTTTTATCCTCCAAAGAAAATCTCCCTCACCCAACACATACTTCATGAAACAACATCTATCTCATAATACAATGCCTACCTAATGGAACAACATCTACCTCAGCAAACATCTACCTCAACAAACATCTGCCTGTACAAGCAAGCCCCAGTTTGACTACTCCTTTCCATTGCATTTGTACAATTCACAACATGTTACGCTAATGGTGAATAACCTGAAATTTCACCTGAGAGTGGGCTGTGACCAGAGGATCTATGGGCCTAAGGGAGCCTTGGAGCATTGTGGGCATGCCTTGCTGGGTTCCAGTGCTTACCAAGGTAATTGAGAGTTCCTATCTATACCTTGCAGCTGATAGCTACTGATGGACCTCTGCTCCATATGTTTCTCCAATTCCTTCTCGAAGCCATCAATGCTTGTAGCCGCCACCACCTCCTGTGACAGTGAATTCCTTCACTCTTTGGGTGAAGAAGCACTTCATTTTATCCATTCTAACTCAACTGCTCAGCAATTTCATTGAGTGCCCACGAGTTCTTGTATTGTGAGAAAAGGAGGAAAGTACTTTTTTCTCTACCTGCTTTCTCCCATGCATAATCTTGTAAGCCTCTATCATGACACCCCTCAGTCATCATTTCTCCAAGCTAAAGAGCCCCAAGCACTTTAACCTCTCTTCATAGGGAAAGTATTCCAACCCTTTTATCATTCTAGTTGCTCTTTTCTGTACTTTTTCCAATGTTATAAGATCCTTTCTGAAGTGTGGTGACCAGAATTGCACACAGTATTCCAAATGAGGTCACACCATCGATTTATACAGGGGCATTATGATACTGGCTGATTTGTTTTCAGTTCCCTTCCTAATAATCCCGAGCATAGCGTTGGCCTTTTTTATTGCAGTCGCACACTGTCTCAACATTTTCAGTGAGTTTTCTGCTATGACTCCAAGATTTCCCTCTTGGTCAGTCTCTGTCAGTTCAGACCCCATCAACGTGTATTTATAGTTAGGATTTTTGGCCCCAATGTGCATCACTTTGCATTTAGCCATACTGAATCTCATTTGCCATTATGACACCCATTCATCCGTCCTTGACAGATGCCTTTGGTGTGCTTCACAATCCTCCATGGATCTCACAGCCCTGAACAATTTAGTGTCATCCACATATTTAGCCACTTCACTGCTTACTCCCAACTCCAAATCATTAATTAACAAGTTAAAAAGCAGTGGACCAGGTACTGATCCCTGCGGTACCCCACTGCTTACCACTCTCCACTGTGAAAATTGCCCAATTATACTCACTCTCTGTTTCCTATTAATTAGCCAGTTTCTGATCCACAAGAGGTCCTTTTATCCCATGACTATTGAGCTTACTTAGGAGCCATTGATGAGTAACTTTATCAAAAGCTTTCTGGAAGTCAAGGTAAACAATATCTGTTGAGTCCCCCTTGTCCACATGTTTGTTCACCCCTTCAAAGAACACTAACACGTTAGTGAGACAAGATCTCCCCTTACAGAACCCATGCTGAGTCTTCCCCAATAGATTTTGTTCATCAATGTACCTACTAATTCTCACTTTAATAACAATTTCCACCAATTTACCCAGTATTGACGTCAGACTGACTGGCCTGTAATTTTCCAGATCTCCCCTGGAACTCTTTTTAAAGATGGGTGTGACATTAGCTACCTTCCAGTCCTCAGGAATGGAGGCAGATTTTAATGAAAGATTACATATTTTTGTCAAGAGATCCACAAGTTCACATCTGAGTTCTTTCAGAACTCTTGGTTATATGCCGTCCAGGCCTAGTGATTTATCAGTTTTTAAGTGGTCCATCAGTCATAGGACCTCCTCTCTCATCACCTCAATCTGACTCAGGTCTTTCAACACCCCTCCTGAAATCAGAGGTTCTAGAGTGGGTAAGCACTTCTCATCTTCCAGTGAAGACAGAGGCCAAAAAATGCATTCAGCTTCTCAGCCATTTCCCTATTGTCCTTTTATACCTCGGCCATCCAAGGGCCCTGCTGCTTCCCTGGCTGGTTTCCTGCTTCTAATGTATTTGAAGAAAGTTTTTTATTGTTGGTCTTTATGTATTTTTCAATATGCTCCTCATATTCCCTTTTTGCCTGCTTGATCACAGACTTGCATTTTATTTGCCACAGAGCTGTGTTCCCTTTTATCAACCTCACTAGCTTTCCATCGCTTAAAGGAATCCTTCTTACATTTTACAGTTTCTATTACTTTGTTTGTTAATCATGCAGGCTTTTTTCTATACCTATTTGTGCCTTTCCTAACCTGCATTATATATTTTTTCTGAGCTTCTAGGATTGTAGTTTTAAATAGTCTCCAACAGGCCTCATTTCCTGCCGGAGCTCACCAAAGCAATGCTCCGGCAGTGAGGAGGCCGGGGGGGGGGACATGTAGCAAGCCCCACCCCCTGCTCCCAGCAGCCCCCCTTTATATATTTTATTTGAGCTTCTAGGATTGTAGTTTTAAATAGTCTCCAAGCTTCCCCAATGATTTTGACCCTTTCTACTTTTCCTTTCAGTTTCCTCTTCACATGTCCACTCATTTCAGAGAATTTACCCCTTTTAAAGTTAACTCAGTTTGCCAACGGCCGGGGCACCCGTGCCGTTGGCGGGCTGCTTTTGCCGCCCAGGAGGGGAGACAGTGATGCAGCTACGCAGCTCACGGAAGGGAGGGGCGGGGCCGGATGCGTCTGGGCAAGGAAGAGCTTGCTGGTGCTCCAGGGACCAAAGTTTCTGTAGGAAGGTGCGCCTCTAAGGAGCTCACTCTTCACTGCCTCACCCCTGCTTTCAAGTTCCAAACCTCTGAACTTTCCCCCTACTTTCCTTTTGGCGATGTGGTGTTCGGTGGCACTCCAAGCCAGGGAGGATGTGGGGCCGCCGGCTGCAGCACCATCTGCAT
>NW_015167103.1:37655-37884 GCF_001447785.1 Gekko japonicus | reverse complement strand
ACACAGGACAGCAACATTTATTTCAGCCTGCATTTTCATCAGCCCAGGCCACTGATGAAGTGAGCTCTGGCTCAGGAGAGATGAGGTTAGAATAAATGCTGTTAGTCTTTAAAGTGCATCTTGGACTCCTGTTTTATGAAACCAATGTGGTTCATCTTATGCTCTATGTTAGGACAAAGAGTCAGAGCCTTTACAGTTCTAGATTAGGCCTCAGCTGGTGACACCAGGC
>NW_015167103.1:37292-37441 GCF_001447785.1 Gekko japonicus | reverse complement strand
AGGTAACGATTTGGGCCTCATAAAGGGGAAAGCGTTGATATTGCAGGCTCAGGCGGATTTGCAGTTTATCAAGCAGAAATGGCCTGGGACCACGTTGATTTGGTCAGCTATCATACCGCGTTTGGTATGGCGGAATGGTTATAGTTCCT
>NW_015167103.1:31322-36799 GCF_001447785.1 Gekko japonicus | reverse complement strand
CTCGCTTCTGGGGCTTGGTGGCTCGCCCGAAGATCAATTGGCAAGGGAGGGGTTTGTTAAACCCCTGGCCTTGCCATGCCGCATCTGCCTTCCCTTTTTGGACACTTTAAGCCGTTATGCTTGTTTGGATTTAAATAAAAAGTGGCCCATTAGTACCCAACACTGTTGTCTGTCTCTTTATTCCGATTTGGGTGGCAAAAGTGCTTGTGTTGGTCTTTTTTTGGCAACTCCCTGTTTATACAAATGTTGAACACAATAACATTATGGTCACTGTTCCCAAGCGATGCAATCACTTTTACATCTCTAACCAGGTCTTGGCCATTACTTAGGACCAAATCCAGGATCGCCTCTCCCCTGGTACGTTCTGGGACCATCTGATCCATAGCACAGTCATTGAGAGTGTCTAGAAACTCAATAACTTTTCCATGACTTGAACACATCTTGACCCAATCAATGTGTGGGTAGTTAAATCACCTATTATGACACAGTTATTTCATCTAGCTGCTATCTTTAATTCATTCATCATTTTATAATCCTCCTCTATCTTTTGATCTGGTGGGTAATAACAATCTCCCAGTGTTAAGCTTTCTTTTGGGCCCACTATTTCAACCCATAGCATTTCCAGAAACAAATCTAATTCTCTTACCTTCTCAGTCTTACTGGACTGTATACCCTCTCTGACATACAGAGCAATCCGACCTCCAACCCTTTCCCCCTATTCTTCTGATATAATTTATAACCAGGAATCACTGTATCCCACTGATTTTCCTCGTCCCACCAAGTTTCTGAAATACCCACAATGTCTATGTTTTCCCCCAACACCAAGCATTCCATCTCCCTTGGACACTTCCCAATTTTACCTTGAACACTTCAAGCATTTGTATATAAACATCTATAATTTCCCAGGCATGTTAGGCCTGCAACCTTCCCCCTACTGCCTCGAAACCTTGCCAGGCAATCCATATTGTTTGTCAGAGTCTCAGTGGACAATTCTAATCAATTTCCCTGTAGAAAAGTAACAGCTACCCCTTCATCTATTTGAGATGAGCCATCCCAAACCACAGACTTTTCATGTCCTGTCAGCTTTCCCCCAATATTCAATTTAAGAACTGTTCTGCCACCTTTCTGATTTTAAGTGCCAGCAGCCTGGTTCCTTCTTGGGACAAGTGGAGACTGTCTCTATTGTACAGGTTCCTCTTGTTCCAAAAAGCATCCCAGTGCCTAACAAACTTGAACTCTTCCTCCCTACATCATCATCCCATCCACTCCTGATTTGTGTCTGTCTCTCCTGCCCTGTGTGTGGAACAGGTAGCACTTCTGAGAAGGCTACCTTGGAGGTCTCGGCCTTGAGTTTCCTGCCTAGCAGTCTAAATTTTTCTTCCAAGACCTCACGACTGCATTTTCCCAAACTGTTGGTGCCAACATGTACCACAACCACTGGCTCCTCCCCAGCACTGTCTACCAGCCTACCTAGAACATGCGTAATGTCTGCTACCTTTGCACCAGGCAGGCAAGTCACCATACAGTCAGTACATGGGTTTGCCACCCAGCTGTCTGCCTGCCTAAGGATCAAATCACCAACTACCAAGAGCCCCCCTCCCTCCCTGCCCAAAGGTGGTTCCTTGGTGCGAAAGGATACCTGTTCACCAGCTGAAGAAGAGGTCCCTCCTGAAGGCACATTCCCCTTACCCTCAGCATGGTGCCCTGTTTCCTCTCAACCCTCATGCACCCTGACAGCAGTTGGGCTGCCATTTTCTGAGTGTGGCATATCTAACAATTTCCCAAGAGTCTTCTCCATGAGCCTAACCAACTGTCTCTGCTTCTCCATGTCAGTCACCTTGGCCTCAAGGGTGCAAATTCATTCCCTGAGAACCAGGAGCTCCTTGCATTGGGCACACACCCAAGACTTCTGTCCAGTGGGCAAATAGTCACACATGTGACACTCTGTGTAAAACACTGGATAGCCCCCAACCCCTGCTGGCATTCTGTCTTCATAAAATGCTTTCCTGTTTCTTTTTTTAATTATATGTAGGTTAGGTAAAGGTTTCCCATGCTCGAACGTTAGTCGAATCTGATTCTAGGGGGGCAGTACTCATTTCAGTTTCCAAGCCAAAGAGCCAATGCTGCCCAAAGATGTTTCTGTGGTCATGTGGCTGGCATGACTAAACACAGAGGCACGTGGAACACTGTTCCTTCCCACTGAAGTAGCATTTATTTATCTACTTGCAATTTCTTGCTTTCAAACTGCTAGGTTGGCAGGAGCTGGGGCTAGTGACGGGAGCTCACTCCATCACACAACACTAGGGTCTCGAACTACTGAACTACGGACCTTCTGGTCTGCAGCTCAGCATCTTAACCTTTGTTAAGTAAGCCAGTTTGGTGTAGTGGTTAAGTGTGCAGACTAATCTGGGAGAACCGGGTTTGATCCCCCACTCCTACACTTGCACCTGGCTGGATAACCTTGGGCAAGTCGTAGTTCTGATAAGAGCTGTTCTTGAAAAAGAGCAGATTCCGTCAAGAGCTCTCTCAGCCCCACCTACCTCATAGGGTGTCTGTGTTGGGGAGGGGAAGGGGAAGGGGAAGGAGTTTGTAAGCCACTCTGAGACACCTTTGGGTAGTGAAGGGCAGGGTATAAATCCAATATTTTCTTCTTCTTCTTTGTATTCATGTGGCTCTCCTTGCCTTACTGGGAACACAACGAGACTAGGGCCCTGGCTTCCTGGTCCTTCCTGGGCTTCTTACAGAGCCCCTAGCTACAGGCCAAGAGCATTTTGGCTCATGCCTCTGGCAAGGTGCAACCTTAAATAGAAGCCTCACCCAGCAGAGGGCAGGGCCAGCAGCTATTCAAATTACACCCAGGCAATCCAATTACGGTCAAGCAAATCACCCTTTCTCACCCTTTCTCAAACAGCCAGGACTCTGCAACAACTTAAAACTTAACCACACACTCCCAAACACTATCCACCCACACAGTACCCTCAGCTAAATCTCCTCAGCTGAAAGCAAATTTAAAAAGACTCACCCCTACAGCAGCTTTGTCTCCTGCTGCTTCTCAGAGCTCAGCTGGGTCACTCCTGAACCTGTCATTTCCCCAGAAAGCACTTTCCTGGGGGCACCTTATCATACCCCGTAAATCCAATCATCACCCAACTTGGAGGTCATGTAGAGAAATGTCAGCTGGAGATCTGCTGCTAGTTTGCTGTCTCTAGCATGCTGAGGGGGGTGTTCTACTGCATCACAACCCTAACAAATCTAACTGGTTTGTTTGGTGCCTAAAAGTTTGTGATGGTTCGTGGCTCATGAACTGGGTATGTCATGGCCCACAAACCGAAATGAACTGCAGTTTCCTGATTCATACCCATCCTTAGTTCTGACTAGCAGGTTTTCTATGGGAGAAAGCTATAGCTCAATGGTGAAGCAGAGGGTTGGCCTGAAAATTTCTTAAGTCCGTGGCACCTCTGGTTAATACACCCTGTGTGCGGTAAGTGCTGTCAAATTACTTCTGACTTATGGTGACCCTATGAATTAACATTCTCCAACATGTCCTATTGATAACAGCTTTGCTCAGGTCTTGCAAACTGAGGGGCATTGCTTCCTTTATTGAGTCAATCTGTCTCATGTTGGGTCTTTCTCTTTTCCTGCTGCTTTCAACTTTTACTAGCATTACTGTCTTTTCCAGTGACTCTTGTCTTCTCATGATTTGACCAAAGTACGATGACCTCAGTTTAGTCATTTTAGCTTCTAGGGAGAGTTCAGGCTTGATTCGATCTTTAAAAAATCTACTTATTTGCCTTTTTGGCAGTCCACGGTATCCATAAAACTCTCCTCCACCACCACCAGATTTCAAAGGAATCAACTTTCTTCATATCAGAACTTTGGGAGCAGATGTCCTATAGCCCTTCTACTAGTTACAATTGACAACACAAGCTTAGTGCGATCCACTAGCTATGTTCTTTCTTTGACAGCCAGTGTGGTGTAGTGATTAAGAGCAGTGGACCTTGGGTCAGTCACAGTTCTCTCAGAACTCTCTCAGCCCCACCCACCTCACAAAGTGTCTGTTGTGGGGAGAGGAAGGGAAGGTGATTGTAACCTGCACCAAGATTCCTTTTTTAAAAATAATAATAATAATTTTGTTTGTTTAAACTGTTACATTAAGTATTTATATTTGTTTACATTTTCTCCCCTCCCTCCCTCTCTTTTAGTCATAGTCTCTTCCCCACAGCCAAGGGCACAGAGTCTTAATTTTCCACTGAATGTCCTTCCTTCTTTCTTTTCGCATCCAGTCTAGATAGATCTTCCATCTGGTCTTGATTTCCGTGGATTTTTCTTCCCATGTTATTCCCTTGTTGATTGTTTCCACGATGTCTGACTGTATAAAATCAAACAAATAGTTGTGCCAGATTTCTATTGTCCATTTACTTTTGTCTTTCCAACCCAGAGCGATAACTGCCTTTCCTGCCAGTATCATAGCCTTAACTAGATTTTCCAACAACGGTCTTCCTATTGTGCTTAACCGCATTAGGTTAAAGTCTATAGGTAATGTTACATTGCATACTTTCCTAATGATTTCAGTAATTTCCCTCCAAAAGGTCTTTACTTCTGTGCATTCCCACCATTTCTTTGTATATTTCTTCCATTGGTGCATCTATCCAGAGGTCTTCCTTTTCACTAATGTTTTTAACTAATGTTTTTAACTAACTTATATAGCCCTGCTATTTTTAGCCAATATTGTTTGCCTATCTCTTCTGTTATTTCCTGTAAGGGTTTTAAGATTCCCCCCCTAAACAAATCACCCACTTTAGAGTAGCCTTTAGATTTTAGCATTTCCCACCATTTGATTTCTTGCACTTCCTTATTTATTGTTTCAAGGGGGGTCCATCTAGAGACTTTCCCTAGCCAATATGGATACCCTTTCTTCCAAATTTCTAGTGATTCTCTTCTAGGGCCTATTGTTTGTTTTAAGTCTTTTGTCGTTACTCTGGTAAAAATGCTAAATCTTCCTATATTACTGTTGATTTCGTTTTCAAATTTAACCCACTTTTGTGCCTTTTCCTCACCTATTTCTAATATTGGTTTTATTTGAAAGGCTTCATAATAGATGTTTAAGTCCGGGATTCCCCATCCGAATTCCGATTTGTGACTATATATTATTCTCTTATGAAATCTACATTTTTTACTATTGAATATCCACTCTTTTAATATTCTGTTCCATTGTTCAATTTTTTTTTTCATCGATCCCAAAGGCAATGTTTGGAATAGGTACATTAACTTTGGTACCCAAAACATTTTAACGCTTCTTATTCTAGTTGATATCCCTAACGTTTTGTGATTCCATCTTTTCATGTCCCTCTCTATTTTTTCCCATGTTTTTTCATAATTATCCTTTATCATTTTGTCAATATTTTTTTGCAAAATTATTCCTAAATATTTAAATTTCTTAACACCCAGTCCTATATTTGTGTTCCTATTTATCTCCT
>NW_015167103.1:29239-29408 GCF_001447785.1 Gekko japonicus | reverse complement strand
TGGTCTTTTATCACGTCTGTTTGAAGATCCTTCTTCTGGTCCGTCCACATCCTCCATATCTTCCTCCTCTCTCTGTTCTCTCAAGTCTTCTGTATCGATACCCAGTTGCCTGAAAAGTTCCCTTGCTTCCTTGGGGTTTTGTGCTATTAGTCTCTTGCCTTCTTTAAAT
>NW_015167103.1:22796-29001 GCF_001447785.1 Gekko japonicus | reverse complement strand
CCTTTGCAATCTGTGGGCTCTTTCTATGTCTTGGGGTTGGACCTTAACTCCATTTTCTTCAATCCATGCTCTAAGAGTTTCTTCCAGGAGCTTATTATTTATTTCTTCTGATATCCCTGCAAATATAAGGTTTGCTCGTCTGTTCCTGTCTGATAACTCCATAAGTTGGGTATTTAACTGATTAATCCTCTGTTTGTTTTTTGTAGCAAGCTCGGAGGCTGCCAACACCCTCTGCTTTGTTTCTTTAATCTCGACTGCTAGTTCTGACACTGCGTCTTTTATTGTCTTAATTTCAGTTTTTATCTGCTCCTGAGAAGCCATCATCATGTTCTGGAATGCTGCTAGCTGCTCTGAAATCTCTTTCATTTTTTTTGCCATAATAACAGCTATTTTCCGGTGAAGCAGATAAGGGCTGGGAGTTTGGCCTGGGTGTTACCTCCCTAATGCAGTAATAAATAATTGCTATCTTACCCTCTGAAGCTTCAGAGTGGAATTCCTTGTGTTCACCAGATGTTCCTACGATGATTTCTTCTTTTAGTTGACCTTGAGGACAGTCTAAACATGTTCTTTTTGAGCTTTTAAGTTAATTATTCTAAGGAGAGGTCGGACAAGCAACCGGCTTCCTTAGTGCATGCGTGCAACTCTACCTGCACCAAGATTCCTTTGGGTAGTGAGGAGTGGGGCATAAATCCAACTTTCTTCTTTCTGACATACTTTGTTGGGATCATCAAATGTGTTTCAGCCAAAAGGTTCAAGTGCGGTAATGTGTACTTAAGCTTGATCAAGACCTAACTATTTCCCCCCTTTGGATGATATCTGAATGCACAACCAGGAGCAAAGGGTACCCATAGTAGTGTTGTAACAGCAGCCAAACTTGCAAGGGCAAAAAGTTGGAAGTGAAAAACTAACATGTACCATAACAAGCTGATATAATAATATCTGGGAAATAATAATAATGGACTCGATCTCAAAACAATGGAAAAGTATAGGAAAATCCCAATTATATTTTAAATGTCTTTGAAAAATGGCTCCCCTTTGTTTCCTATTCAGCATCAGTGAAATAATGTGGTATAAGGCTATAGAAATGTACCGTAATGAACAACAATGCCACGTACTGCTGATCTTCATTGTAAGATCCTATCTTCCATATTTGGGAGGGAAAGCGGCATGGTATAGCCTGATCTCACCAGATCTTGGAAGCTAAGCAAGATTGGTACTTGGAAGTGAGACCTCCAATGAAAACTCTGCAGAGGAAGGCAGTGGCAAACAACCTCTGCTTAACTCCTTGCCTTGAAAACCCTGTGGGGTTGCCCATAAATCAGTTTTGACTTGACAGCACTTTACAGGCACATGTTCCATATTTTCCATGTCTTTGCATGGTAGGTCTTGTCCCTTTGTTGCAGGACTCTCTCTTGTTGTAAATGACATGCTAAATTTCAAATTCAAAAATAAAAAGTAAAAAAATCAAACAAACCAAAAATAGCCCTATAGCAAGTTGCACCCAATGAGATGTACAGCTTAGACCAGGGTGTGGCAACAGCACTGGGCAGGACGACCCCTGTTGCCATTTTCACCATGGCCTGGGTCCAAGTAGACCATGTGATGTTGCAAGCACTGTAGGGGCCCCTTGGCTCAGTTTGCTGTCCAGGGCACCATCCTGCTGGGCACTTTCTTAGTACACCCCTGTTTAAAAACAGCCTGGAAGGCACTCTTCTGGCCTGCATATGTGAAGTCAATAGGGCTGCCAGCCTCCAGGTGGGGCCTGGGAATCTCCCACTTTTACAACTGATCTCCAGCTGACAGAGTTCAGCTCCCCTGGAGAAAATGGCGGCTTCAAAGGGTGGACTCTATGGCATTGTACCATGCTGAGGCCCCTCCCCTCCCCAAACCCCACCCTCTCCTGGATCCACCCCCAAAGTCCCCAGGTATTTTCCAACTTAGACCTGGCAACCTTAGAAGTCAAAGCCAACCTTGTTCGACTGTGCATTCTGTATGTAAGCTCTATGTGAGAATAGCATACTGTGAGAGTTAAACTCTGAGAGGCACTGTTTCACTGTGTTTGAATGCATGCTCACCATGTTTCCACAGAGGTTTCTCTGTTCAAGAGCAAGTCACTTGCTGGGGGGGGGGGGACCAGCTCTCCTAGCTCTGCCTTCTTAAGTCCTTTTGAGCTTTTATGAACATTAAAGCAAGTCTCATACTGATAACAAAGGTTAAGGCAATCATCTCTTTTCCTTTACAGATAAGGACTTGAAAACTGCCTTTGCAATCTCTCTCTCTCTCTCCTGTGCCACACAGAGAGGGGATTTCTGCAGACTGCAATTTTTTAGTCTCAACAGCATTTATCAAATGGGAACATATGTATATAGTCAGTAAGCAAACATGTGTGACCACTTTGAAGTAGGGTTAGTCTTTCTGTTGTTTTGGTGCTGGTGTGTGTGTGGACAAACAAAACTAGCCTTTTACACACACTTTTCTTTTTAAAGCTTCACAAGGGAGTTAAATGGTTCCAATTTCTGTTGAACAAGCAGTTCCAAAGTTATATTCTTTTGTGCCTGCTCCTTGTCCCCTGCAGAGGAAAGAATGTAATTACAGGCATTTTTTAAAGATGGCACAAGTAGCACCGTGGCAATTATTTTAGCACAGCAAAGGGAATGTGTGATCACCTCCCTAACACTACATCAGTTAGGAAGCGGCATTCTGTACCTTCCCAAAGCTGAAACAGGCCAGGGATTGCTCAACTGAAAGACATTTTATGTGCTTTTCAGATGACTGATGGTACTGAAATATGAAGGCAATGTATATTCAGTGAATATGCTTTGGTCTTAACCCATCAAGATTTTAGCCCAGGTTTAGACTCAGGTGAAGGCCATGCTTGATAAACACACAGGGCCAAACAAGATCCATGGGTCTGATGTGGGGACGCCACCACAACTTTAAACCCATTTAAAAATCCTAGGAGGGCCCAATCATGATTGGCCCTAAAGTATGGCAGGCTGAGGCACTCTTGTCCTCCCCACATGCCTTTCAAGTGCTTAAATGGTTATCTACCACACACATCCATTTTGGCACTTGAAGAGGTGAACTGGGGGGACAACCATCTGGGCACACTATGCTATAGGCCCAAATGGGCCCTCGTGTCATTTTAAAAAAATATAGGTGTCTGAGGGAGGGGTGATTATTAAAGGAGACTGAGGTACCCTGTCTGTTGGTCTCTCTATGAGTGAGAGAGAGGACCTGGGATTTGAAACAGTCATGACTGTCTCTATATTTTAAAAGAGGCAGGACAGGTAGTGAACTCAGACTGCCTGACCTACCAGTAACCCTAAAACTGGCATAGAGGTTGGGGAGAATAGCAGACACTCTGAGTGAGTGAGAAAATGTTGTCACAATCAGCTTACAGCAGAGAGGCATACAAATATGTGTAATGTCCTTTCAAGCAGGGGTCATTTAGCAGAAAAAGAGCTGCAGGAGCTCGTTAGCATACCTAATAAGCTACTAGCATAATAACTCATTAGCATATGCCACTCCCCCTGACATCACTGTCAGAAGTGATGTCAGAAGGGAAAGTGATGTCAGAAGGGGAAGCAAAAGGGGGGAGGCATCTTCAAAAGCATCCCCTTCCCTCCCCTATCTGAGAAGGTGCCAAGGCAGGCTGGGGAGGGGAAGCAAAGAGAGAAGGGGTTTAAAGTTTAAACCCCTTCTCTCTCCATTCTATTCTAGGGGGCCATAGAATAGACTGGCAAGATCGCGCCGCCAGTGTGGCGCAACTCCAGAGAGAAGGAGTTTAAAGTTTAAACCCCTTCTCTCTTCGCTTCCCCCCCCCCAGCCCACCTTGGCAGGCAGGCTGGGGAAGGGGAGGCTGTGGGCTGAGGGCCCCCTTTTCCTTCCCCAGCTGGCCTGCCAAGGTGGGCTGAGGGGGGGAAGTGAAGAGAGAAGGGGTTTAAAGTTTAAACCCCTTCTCTCTAGAGTTACACTGCAGCAGCGGTGCAATCTCTCCATTCTATTCTAAGAGGCCATAGAATAGAATGGTGAGATCGCACCGCCAGTGCGGAGCAACTCCAGAGAGAAGGGATTTAAAATTTAAACCCCTTCTCTCTTCGCTTCGCCCCCCCCAGCCCACATTGGCAGGCAGGCTGGAAAAGAGAAGAAGAAGAAGAGAAGAGATTGGATTTATACCCCGCCCTTCACTTGGAGTGTCAAAGTGGCTTACAAACTCCTTTCCCTTCCCCTCACCACAACAGACACCCTGTGAGGTGGGTGGGGCTGAGAGAACTCTGACACAAACTGCTCTTTTTTCAAGGACAGCTGTGCCAGAGCTTGTGACTGACCCAAGGTCACATCAGCAGGTGCAAGTGGAGGAGTAGGGAATCAAACCCGGTTCTCCCAGATTAGAGTCTGCACACTTAACCATTGAATTTGTACTAAATTGTTATGAGTTGGAGACTGACAGTGATGAATGATAGTTGAATTTTCACCCTGCCTACCTGGACCACCAAAACACCACTCCAGGGTGATGGAGTGATTGATGTCGAGTGCATGTTGAGTGGGGAATTCAGGCAATTACAGAGGACTCTTTTACACAAAGTGCCTTCTGCCCACTGTTTCTAGATAGGTGATAGATGATAGACAGACAGACACACAGAGAGACAGACAGATGATAGCTAGAGAGCAATACTCTATTAAATATTATTCATATTTTATTTACTAGAAGATGCTCCACTGCATAAAGAAATAGGTGAATCAAAACATTAATACAAACACCTTATCTCCCACCCACTGACAATGATTTCTTCCTTCCTTCTGTGAAGGAGAAATGGTGAGGTGGCCCTTACAGAGGACTGAGAGCCAGCATGAATGAATGAGCCAGCCTGTATGTTACTTTCCCCCTTAGCTGGGGAGAAGGGACCACTCAGTGGGGAGACCTTTAAACTTTGTCCTCACCAGCAAACTCAGCAAGAGAAAGAACCAAGAGTGCAGGCCTCTATACATCCTAAAACAGATTATTTGGATTATTTTTTTTTTGCAACAACATGCTTAGAGCAGTGTAAAAGCACCTCCCTAAAAAGGATGAGGGAAAACGGAATGATGCAACGGAGATGAACAAATGGCCTAGAACTCATCAGAACAGAAAAATATGATGTCAGAGCATCTACCACCAATTAATCAATTAATGGGAGGTTATGTGTAATCTCTCAGAAAACTTTAATTGATTAATCACACTAATTAATCAATTAAAGCATGCGGCTCTATAATTTACAATGCTCATTTTGAACTAGAAACTTAATTATCTGGAAATGAAGGACAAACATTCCTTCATACTCAGTGATAAAGATTCAGGTAAGTAGTTGCCAAAACTGTGGCATAGGGTTGCCAGCCTCCAGGGGCAACAGGTGGAGATCGCCTGGAATTACAAATGATCTCCAGGCTACAGAGTGTCCAATTCCCCATGCATTCAAAATAAATCCACGTTTGAAGAACAAAGATAGTTTATTATAAAGCGATGGTTAGATCAGGAACACAAGAATTGTTAGGAATGACTACAAGTCTCATAGGGAACCATAATAAAGGAACTTGAACCTGAGTAGGACCAATGAGTCTAATTCCCGCTGGCGGGAAGGCAGATAAAACGAGCGCCCAATTCCTTGGGAACACAACGGTTCTACAACATAAACATAAGTTCAGTTCTCAGGCATGAAATACATAATAAGCGGAGCAACGCCATAACTCCATCCCACCTCCAGCTGGTTGACCTTGAGCAGTTCCGCAGATGTAGCAAGCAAAAGACAGTAAACACCTACACAGGAGAATACAGGGGGGATGGACAGGGCACAATGTAACACACAGAAAAGAACACACCACCTTATGGCAGCTTGCTGACACAGAGATAAGTTTCTTTAGACAAAATGGCTGGTTTGGATGGTGGATTCTATGGCATTATACCCCACAAAGGCCCCTCCCCTCCTCAAACCCTGCCCTCCCCAGGTTCTGCCCCCCTCAAACCTCCAGGAATTTCCCAGCCTGCAGGTATCTCAACAAGTGCGTTTGGAGGAGCATCACTTACATGGTATTAAAGGTATTTGGGGAACAAGATGTCTGAAAGGAGCAAGTGTATAATTTCCAGTAGAAGAATGGCATGAAATGCAACAGATTC
Source organism: Gekko japonicus (assembly GCF_001447785.1). Classification (NCBI taxonomy): domain Eukaryota; kingdom Metazoa; phylum Chordata; class Lepidosauria; order Squamata; family Gekkonidae; genus Gekko; species Gekko japonicus. The sequence goes on along the minus strand of NW_015167103.1, from coordinate 22,847 downwards.
CTGGGAAGGGAGGAACTTAGAGAAAGAAATTGCTGACTAAAAACTGATGAC
>NW_015167103.1:20475-22287 GCF_001447785.1 Gekko japonicus | reverse complement strand
CCGGCCCCCCGCGGGTTTGCCGGGGTGGCAAAGGGAGGGGGGGGAGGGGGGAGGGAGGAGGGGAGGGGGAGGAGGGAAGGAGATGGGGGCAGGGGCAGGGGAGTGAAGGTCCTCCAGTGTTTGTCCCTTGCCAGCCCAGTGCTAGTCGAGGAGGTCTCCGGCGGTCTCCGGCAGTCACCTCCTGCCCCGCAAGCTGCTCCTGGTGCTCCCAGCGCTCCCGGCGCTACGGGGTGAAAAGCCCCCCTGCCGCAGCTTCTCTCAACCACGCCGTGCTCGCCGAGCGCCCCAGCTTCACAGTCCGTCTCCGGCTCCGCCCTCCTCACTGATGTCCTCAGCAACAGCGCCGTGCTCCACTCGAGTCCCGAAGGTAGCAGTCCCCAGCTCTCCCCCACTCTGCTTAATAGTCCAGGCTGCAAACAGTCTCCACGCCGTCAGGTCATCCCCAGCTCCTGCAATGCGTGCCCAGCGGCCCCCACTCTGCGCCGCGGCACCACCAATACCTCCAGGCTGTGGCAGCTCAGGGTGTCTCTGGGCTGGTCGAGCTAGTCCCGAAGTTAGACGCGCTGCAATTGCTAGGAGCCTGGCTCCAGCCCAGCGGTGAACGAAGCAATAGGCGCAGCAAGGAACGCAGGGACCATGAAGGTGGTCTAACATCGTTCTTGTCCCATTCTTTGGCCAAAAGGAGATCTTAACAGCCAGAAACTGTGGGAGCAAACTCGCAAAGCTCCACAAAGGCCCCTCCCCTCCTCAAACCCTGCCCTCCCCAGGTTCTGCCCCCCTCAAACCTCCAGGAAATTCCCAGCCTGCAGGTAGCTCAACAAGTGCGTTTGGAGGAGCATCACTTACATGGTATTAAAGGTATTTGGGGAACAAGATGTCTGAAAGGAGCAAGTGTATACTGCGTTGGTAACCCTGAGACATTAATTTCCAGTAGAAGAATGGCATGAAATGCAACAGATTCCTGGGAAGGGAGGAACTTAGAGAAAGAAATTGCTGACTAAAAACTGATGACACTGGTGGATGCTTTAGTGGGCTGCTAGCAAAAAAGACTGTTCCGAAGCTTCTATTCTAAGCATTGTACACCAAGTAATATACTTCAATTTAGGAATTTTTTTTGCTTCTTTTATCATACTACATTTCATAAATGACTGATAGCCTTCTAAGAGCTTCAAGCAACGCTCCCTCTAAGCTATAGAGTCATGTGAGCAAAAATTCTACTTTGTGAGCTGCTGGCATTAAAGTTGTGAGTGAGGGATTTGGCTACTGCATCAATTAGTTTGCTCTGGAGCCACCCTTCCTGAGCTAAGACAAAAATGTGTGAGCCAGAGGCTAATAAACTGTGAGCTCGCTCACACTAACTCAGCTTAGAGGGAACACTGGCTTCAATACATTGATTTTTCTACTCCTGAACTCTCTTTTTGTTGTACGGGACTCTGTATCACTGAACTTGCATTAAGCCTGAGGAAGTAGGAGAATAAAAGGCCTCTGAAAGAGTGACTAAGTGACACATGCACACACACACAGATCGCTTCACCATTTTGCTGCTGCCTCACTTAATGGCAACCTTTCAGGTGCCAGATGTCGCAGATATGAAATGAAGGAAAGGAAAACCAGGAGCCGAATGAGTGAGGCAGAGCCAAAAGTCATAAGAACCAAAGGACTCCATTTTTAAAATGGTGGCATTCAGTTTCTCTTTGATGCACTGCTTTTGTTAGTTCAGAAACATGATGGATGTGCTATTTCAGAGACTGCCAGTCTGGTCCTCAAAATGATCACAGTGGGCTGAAGAAAGAGGAGCTGTGGGAGCAGGAA
>NW_015167103.1:0-20449 GCF_001447785.1 Gekko japonicus | reverse complement strand
ACAAAGAGGACTTAGAATTGCCAGCTTCGGTTTAAAGATATTTTGACATTTAGGAAGCATAATCTTGAAGCTCGTGCACAGATAACTTTCACCTCTGAAGGGGAAACACATTTTTATGGGAACCTAAGAATGGAGTGCTTCAGAATTTGTTTCTAATGTATTTCAAAACCTGATGAGGAGGAGAACCTCAAACAGGAGTCAAGAAACACAGTGGGTGATTTCCCACAAGCGCTGCTCCACGCTCACTCTTCCCTTTCGCCCCGATGGTACGTGTCAATTTCACACAAGCTACTGCGCAGCCGCATTTTGCCCCGCAGCTACGGGGGATTTCCCCCGCGTCTAGTCAATCCTGTTTTTTGAGGATTGAGTAGACGCAGGGAAAATCGCACGAAGCTGTGGGGCAAAATGTGGCCGTGCAGCAGCTTGTGTGAAATTGACACGTACCATCGGGGCAAAAGGGAGCAGTGAGCATGGAGCAGTGCTTGTGGGAAATCACCCAGTGTTATATAATAGCAAGTTTTTAATTTGGTGATGTTCCCTTATATTTTAATGCTTTTTAAAAAAAATTCTCTAAAGAGTGTTGGGATACAGAAGGGAAAAGAGGTTAGGGGAAACAGTGATTCATCAAAATTTTAAAAATATCATGAATAATTACATGCAACAAGGAGAGTTACCTATATTGATAAAAATACATTTTTCAAATATAGGAGCAGATAGTAGAACATCACAATTACAATATTCAAGAATATTTCCCCTCTTTAAAAGAATAAACAAGATGTTTCAAGATATTCAATGAAGATATATTTTAAAAAATTAAAGGCTACATCTTTAGCATTACAATAATTTTTACACCAAGTTTGAGCCTTCAGCATAACTTACATATTTTCTTAATCATTTATCATATTGTAAGTCTTATTCTTACAAAATATTTTAAATACTTTATTACATGAAAAATTAAAGCTATAATCAATGTTCTCAACTTTTATATAATATTAACTTTAAAAATTTCAGGTTATATTAAATTAAGAAACCTAACTATTCCCATAATATGAATAATAAGCTTGCCATTTCTGCTGATATTCTTTCAGTAGTCTTTTGTTTACAAAGTTAGTTTACAAAGTCAGCTAGCTTTTCTTTCCAAGTCTTTATCTTTGAACATTCTTATGTCTTCCATTAAATTAAAAATGTTACTCTGGCAGCTGTTAGCATATATCTAAATAAAACTTGTGCAGTTATTTCTATATTGTCTGGCAGAATTCCTAATAGCATAATCTCAGATTTCATTGGGATTTTTATTTTTTTTGTCATGTATACTTTCCCAGTATCTCTTCATCTTGATGCAGGTCCACCACATATGGTAAAAGGTGCCTATCATATACTTGCTCTCTATATTTTTGAGCAATGCAGGTCCTCCAACTCAGGACCTCAGTGTATGCCAGGGACTCAAGGTTAATTAGGTAGCATGCTCAGATATTCTGAGTCCCCTCTGTTTCCCAAGGCTATCAGGCTCAGCTTAGGAGAGGCGAGGAGGGCACATAAACAGTCTCTACTGCCCAGAGATTCTTTCAGACTCCCAGCTTATAAAGCATAAAGGTTTATTTATAGGGATTAAAACAAACAGGGGGAGTTTGCACATAAAATAGACAATAGACAAATCCTAACCCTAACTATGCTAGCTATCCTAAACAAATGGTTTGCTGTTCCTTTCTCCCTGGAACTCCACCTCGTTTTGGCTTGGCTACTTGCTTCAGAGTTCACTCTGCCAAAGCTTGCTTATTTGCAGACACTTTCGGTCTTCTAAGCAGCCTGCCCCCGGACTATACCTCATGGTGAACAGTTCAAGAAGATCCTTGCTGCGGCTCTTAGCTTCTTCAAGGCCACGTGCAGCATTCCTGGCATTCATCAAGCTGTCGCCTTCCGTCTCCTGGCTTGCTTGGAATGCGTAGATGTGTGTATTCGGCAAGTTCATGAGTCTTCCTTCATTCTTCCATCATGAATCTTGATGAATGAATTATTCTGCCTCTAGGACTGAATCTTATTCCTTGATTCCCCAATCCCCGTCCTAGACTAATTAGGGATTGCTGCCTTAACCAGCTGTTTCCCATTTACTTAGGTCTTAGACGTACTGATACTGACTAAACTTACAGACACTTATCTGAGATGATCCATCAAGTTAGTATATCTGGCATGACAGTGCCTTCTACATCCTTACATTTCCAGCAGGACCTTTTGTAATTTTTATCCATCTTTTCAATATCTTTTGCAGTGACACACCATCAATAGAACTTCTTATACCATTTTTCTCTTAATACTTGGCAGGCTGTGCATTTGATGCCCTTAGTCCATAGGTTTTCCCAGCACTGAAGCAGTATTTTCTCTCCAAAATTTTGCATCCATTTAATCATGCATGATTTTACTTGTTCTTCCTCAGTATCTAATTGAAGTAATAATTTGTAGATTCATTGTAATAGATGATCTTTAGATTGTAAAACAATCTTTTCAAATTCTGTCACATCTTTTATGACACCTCTTTTTATACAAATGTATTTTTTTTTAATCTAGAAGATATCTGTATCGGATCCATAGGATGTCATCACGGCACCAGAAATGCCAGGGGATGGCAGTAGCAATGCAGGATGGGCCAATCTTCAGGGGCAGTGGGGATGTCCCAGACATAGCTGAGGAAGGGGACAATCCCACCACAGGAGATTGTCAACAATCACCAGCAGTCCCCAAAGAGCCTCACACATCAGGAGTTACTGAGGAGCAGCCCCCCTCAGATAATAGGGGTCAAGAACTGCCACAGACCAGCTCTGAGATGACTGGTCCCCAGAGGTCTGGGAGATCATGAAGAAAACCAGATAGATTAGCACTCTAGATTGAGTGGGCTCCAATTAGTGATAAAATGAATTTGGATAAGTTCGATTGGGAACACATAAAGTCACCGAAATCTAAGATGCTTGTCTTAGGGTGAGAATTTGTTACTTGTGTTTTCAGGATTTGAAGTTTAGTTAGACATAATGGGTTGCGCAGCCTTTTAACTCGATAGGGCTCTCAGTGTCATCAACTGAATAACATTTTTTTTGTTTTTTGTAGTTTTGTTTCTTTACTCTGTGTGCTTAATCAATTTTATCGAAAATTTAATGTTATTTCTCTGTACTTAATGTATTACGAGGAAGTTCGAAATTGAATAAACAGTTATTTAAAAAAACACTCTAGATTGAGGAAGAGGGGTGTTATTTTGTGGCAAGTTGTGAATTTGGTGATGCTCCTTTATTGAACTGTTTAGTTATTTCCCCCTGGTTCCTTAGGGCCAAAAAAGTATGTGGTGGAGTTTCACTTTCCTCTGCTGTTGTTGGTTGTTAGTTTTTGTTCAAGCAGAGGCCAGGAAAGGCCCTGCTTTTGTTCCAGTAAAATTTTCAATCCTTCTGGCACAGTGTGCTTGTGGAATTATTACACAAAGTATCTAGTCATCTATTGTGATTCAAGAATTCTTCCCCATGGTTGGCAACTACAGTATCTTCCTGTGTAAAAAAGGAGACATTTCTTATCCTAAATGGTTTTGAAATACCTTAATTACCGTAGAAGAGAATAATAGTCTTCACTTGCCCTTAGCAATATAAAAAGAGCTTTGCATGTTTATTGATTCAGAGTCTGGGGAAATTAATGGTCTCCCTTCACATTATTTCCTGACCCAAAATGGCTCCAGGGAGTGTTATTTGCCCCACTGAGTTACTGCAAATGCAGCCCATACCATGGGGCAAATAGCACTCTTGAGGCTATTTTGGGTCAAGAAATGTGACTCCCCCTGGGTCACAATCCCAGTCTGAATCAGGCCCCTGAAGGACTTCAGAACTGTGTCCCCACAGAGAACTCACAGCTGAGGTCTGGCTGCAAGTCTCTGTGGTGAGCACTTGTTATACATGATACATACTGGGGAATACACGTTACAGGTGGGGGGGGGAATGTAGCTGGAATCTATGCTTGTTCCCACGTACACATAGTGACAAGCAGCCATTTTTCTTCTTCTAGTGGCTCTCTCTGTGTATTTCATTGGGTTCACCCAACTCTTTTGTGGGTGCTTTCCAAGGACCACCAGAAAGGGAACTGAAAAACCAAAATGAGAACTGACCCCCACACAGACCATGCATGCACAGAAACAGACTTGTATTTATTTGAATCCCAGCAACTGATTTCATACTGTTTCAGCGTTCTATAGGAGTAAAGCTGCAAATGGAAACTGGTGTAAAGGTTAGGGAAATAAACAAATCTCCATGGGGCAAATAGCACTCTTGAGGCTATTTTGGGTCAAGAAATGTGACTCCCCCTGGGTCACAATCCCAGTCTGAATCAGGCCCCTGAAGGACTTCAGAACTGTGTCCCCACAGAGAACTCACAGCTGAGGTCTGGCTGCAAGTCTCTGTGGTGAGCACTTGTTATACATGATACATACTGGGGAATACACGTTACAGGTGGGGGGGGGATGTAGCTGGAATCTATGCTTGTTCTCAAAGTGCTTCCACGTACACATAGTGACAAGCAGCCACTTTTCTTCTTCTAGTGGCTCTCTCTGTGTATTTCATTGGGTTCCCCCAACTCTTTTGTGGGTGCTTTCCAAGGAACACCAGAAAGGGAACTGAAAAACCAAAATGAGAACTGACCCCCACACACACCATGCATGCACAGAAACAGACTTGTATTTATTTGAATCCCAGCAACTGATTTCATACTGTTTCAGCGTTCTATAGGAGTAAAGCTGCAAATGGAAACTGGTGTAAAGGTTAGGGAAATAAACAAATCTGAGCTAGAAAAGAAAGGGGGAGACACTTGGCATCTCTGAAAGTGCCTGCTTGGTGATGATTAACAATCACTGTACAGATAAAAGTCAAAAGGAAACATCTTCACCTAAGGTATTACAGGATGTCGTTCTGCTGATAAAAGGCAGAGCAGGATTCTGTGACATTAGCCTCTGTTTCCATCGTTCTTCAGACAATCATAGTTTAAATCAGTTCCAGAGAAAGATGTGCTGTTAGCAAATGCAAGGATTTTGACATTAAGAAGCTTCAAATCTTTTATTCAGAGCCCCAAGAAAATGAGTCAGTTACCACTATCCTATCAGGTAGCTCTCACTTACAGTCTTCTTATCTGCAGATAGAAATATAGAAATCAGTATTTCCAAGAGCAATGGGGACAGGCTTGCTATAAGCTCAAAAGCTCTGATGATATTGCCCAAGGAAGCCAGATTGTATCACATAATCATATAGGGTGAATATTCTTCCTATTGCTTCTGTTTTGTTCATTTCAAAGACCTTGATTTACTTTGAGGATAACACACACACACACACTTTTTTTTAGTACTGCAAGATCACTGATGAAAAAGTCTATGCACCTTCTTTGGAATGTGTTATACATATGATTATTAAAAAGCAACAGTAGATGCTTTTAAAATAGTAATAGTTATAAAAATACACAAGGTGAATGGGCAATACACTGAATTAAGCTCATTTACAAAACAATGAATGACAGCAGAATTAAAATGCATTGAATACATATGGTAAAAAGTAGTGGTGGTAGAAGCCAAGGAAATAGCTGAATTCCTTCTTTCTGACTTTTTTTGGAATACATATGTAAAGAAAATATATAGAAATGCTGTGACAGTCTGCCTGGAAATGTATCTGTATGAAAAAAAATCACTTTAAACCAAAACTACTTCATTCTATAGACATCTATCACCAGTTGTTTGTTGGTGTTGCTGTTTTAAAGACAAAGTGTCATCCTCTCTGCTTCTAAGTGATGTAGGCCTAGGCTAGGCAAAAGGCCTGGCATCAAACTGAAAACACAGTTTATTCCCATACAAAACAACAGACTGAAACTGGTCCAATGACAGTGTAATCACTGATGTTGTTGCTAGGCGCATCATGAACACCAGCATGAACACAGTTTTTTCACATTTTGAGGATACATTTTGCCCCCCCGTGTGGGGCGAGACAGGGGTGGGTGCTGGAGCCACAATGGGTGGGCTGAGGGGGTGAGCTGCAAATGCATGCAGGTGGCGGGATTGCTTGAGGGGAGGGGGCCTGTGTCAGGCTGCAAAAGGAGCTCCAAAGAGACCACGGGGTGGAAGCGGCAGAGGGCGAGTGGCACTTTCCTGTCGTCCCGGGCTATTTCCCGTGCCTGTCCCCCCCTTCTCTTTCTGTCTGGGAGCTGCAAAGAAGGGAGTCTCTTGCTGGGGATGGAGCAAGAAGCCGGCAAGGGAGGCTTCCTGTGCGGGGCGAGGAGGGGACGAGGCCGGACAGAATGTCGCCCTCGTCAAGCCATTGCCCTAGGCAACAGTCTAAAATTTAACAATAACGGGCTGGCCCTGTTACCAGGTGGACTTCCATTGTTCAACTCTGCAAAAGTTCCTAATCAGATCACCTTGATGGCTTTTGTCAAAACTCACGTCAAGCAGCTTTGTGTCTGCATAGTGCTTGCTTATTATACAGGGCAAATGCAAAACACACACACACACACACCACAACAACACTGTAATCAGTGACCTCCCTACTCTGTTGACTGACATCAGCACAGTATACCTGTGTTTTATTTTTAGTTTGAAAGTAGGAATGTGCATTCGGTTTATCCAAACAGAACCCCCCCCCCAAAAAATACCTTACCAGTATTTTTTTGGTTTTTTAAAGCTAAATCACTTTATCTAATCTGATTCAGCTACTGATATAGCTGAGCCTGAGTAACAGCCGATATTAATTGGCTATTTGGGTGCGGCTTGGAGAAGGCATTTAAATAGACCACAGCCTCTTTAAATGCCGTCTGAGTTTACTTACAAGTCATACCACAGCAGCGGCAATGCGACACAGCAAGTGAACTCCAAAGGCAAGGCAGGAACTTAAAGGGGCTGTCCCTTTAAATGCCTGCCTTCTCCAAGCTGTATATTTCTGCAGCCACTGAACTTTGAAGGCATGCCTTCGGAGTTCACTGGCCACAGGGACACATCGCTTGGAGATGGCAGGCACTTAAAGGGACTGTCCCTTTAAGTGCCCTTCTCCCCCTATTGGAAACAATGGAGGATGGGGGCACCTTCTTCTGTGGGCTATAGAATTGGACTTCCTTGTCCAATCTTTTGGAAACCTGGGGAGTTTTTTTTAGAAGAAGCACCAGCAGCTGTGCTGCACATTTGATGCCTCTATCTTTAAAAAAAATTCCCACCCCAGATACCCTCAGATGGATTCTCCATTATATCTTATGGGGACCTTTGGCTATAATGAAGTAAAATGAAAAGGGGAAAAATGGCAATCTCAATTATTTCCTGAATCCTAATATCAGTATCAGTACCGGGGACGGCAAAGGATGAGATGGTTAGACAGAGTCATTGATGCAACGAACATGAAATTGAGCCAACTTCAGAGGACGGCGGAAGACAGGAGGGCCTGGCGGGAGCTGGTCCATGGGGTTGCGAAGAGTCAGACTCGATTGTGCGACTGAACAACAACAAATATCAGTATGGTATTGGGATTTGGGAAATAATTGGGATTGCCAAATTTTGGCAATATTGGGAAATATTGATATTTTGGGGTTCAATATATCTGAACCCGAAAAATACCATTTTTTCCCTTGCACGCCCCTGTTTGAAAGGATTCACTCTAGTTTGGCATGACATCAGGAAGATAACCTAATGGCTGAAACAGTGTATTAGTATAATAACAACATTTTAAAAAATAATTGTGATTGTGGCAAGCAGTTCATATGGAGGTTAACATCCAGAATTATGCTTTCCAACATGGGTGAAAATGCACATTATCCTGAGAGCTACACAGAGACAACTAAGTAGTAAATCTCAATTCAAACATGTTTTGCTTTTAGTTGTGTGCCATTTGGAATCAGTAGTTGGTTGTGGGGCAGGGAAACAGTGTAAGCATATAGAACAGACCTATCGGATGTCATTCAAATGCCTCCAAAGAGTTCACTGAATGATCAGCTCCCTGATTGCCATTGGCAAGTATGCCTTTGTGCTTCCTCCTCTTGATTCTTGTGGCAACTTTATGAAAGGGAGAGGGGACATGAGGGATGTTTCCCAAGGTTAGGAGTGTGCTTTGTCCAGGGCAAAGTAGGTCATTGCAATGACTTATATGTCAAGTAATAAATCTATGTGAAGAATCTAGACAAATGGAGACAGCTCAATGGATATCCAAGAGAAAAATCCTACAAAGAGAACAATCAAGCTAATTAACTGTCTGTGTGGCAGTGAGAATTTGATAGGCTGAGACTGAAATCCTTGGGTGGGAATAGTCTTTTTTACAGCTTGGTGAGAATTATCTCAGAGTAAAAAGGCATAGAATACAAGTGTAAGTGCTTTTAAAAGTAAGAATAGATAGATGTTTGAGGCCAGAGATCCCTCTGAGAGAAGTCATACCAAGTTGTAAACTTCAAGGCTAGACAGGTTCAGATTGGAGTCCAGAAAGATGAAGCAGGAACCAGGAATCAACACCCAAATTCACTCCTAGTCTGCTTTGATATACATAAATCTATATAGATAATATACACAAACATTAACATGTAGCTGGTTGTTACTCAGAAAATTGTGCAATGTGGCTATGTTATTCAGTAACATCTATATAAAAAGTGCTTCTCACATGCCCCATACTGCTGTCCCATAGTCTCAGATGCTACCAGTTATCAACACAACCACTGGATCTTTGAAGTGCAGCTCTGAGGAATTTAGGTTACTTTTCTATGCCCCCCTCAATCTGTTCAGTGGCTCTGAAAATCCTGCCTGTGTGCCCCAACTAGATACTTAACTCTCCATTCAACATGTAGTTGTCTGGGAAACACTCGTCTTCAGTAATCTGGATCTGCTATGAAAAGAAAAACCACTCACCTTAGGTAGTTGTGAAATGCTTTATGGATTTTATTAAGAGTTGTGCCTTTTCTTTTAGATGCAATCAAGGATTCTTTTAATTTTATCCTCTCATAGATGGTTCTCTTGAGTTATGACACTTTATCTCCACACACATACAAAATCCCTCTACAAATCAAACATCTTTGAATGGTGTTTTTGTACAGACTGCAAAATTATGCATTCCTTGAAAATTGAAGGGGGGGAAATGCATTTGCTTCACCAGCCCAGAAGCAAATTGCTACTATATCAGCCATTGTCACAGAAATGGAATTTGCTCTCCACAGGGGTGTAGGAAAAACATGAGTCCATGCAAGATCCTCTAAGATGAACTTTTCAACCATCCAATTTCCTTGTTGCTGGAAATGTAAGACAAGCACACACTGTTCATTCTTCAGAAAGAATAGAAGACAATAAGGTGTTCCAGATTTACTTCCCTTGGCCAATTGACCCCTCCCCCCCAAAAAATGGAACACATGACACTGGAATACATGACACTGCTGTATATCGAGTCAGGCCATCAGCCTATCAAGATCAGTAGTGTCTGCCCTGATAGAGGTCTTTCATATCACCTTCTACTTAATCCTTTTTTCTAAACAGAGATATTTTTTCTAACTGGAGTTTGGGACCTTCAGCATGCAAGCAGATGCTCTGCTATTGAGCTGTTGTCCCCCCTCCCCATTTGCTTATTTAAAGATTTCTCTTTAAGATAGATTTTCAGACATGATTTTCAGTAAGAAGTGTACCTGAGGTTGAAAAAGACAGAAATATAGAATTACACAAGAAGCAGGGACCTGTGATACTCGCGGGGGGGGGGGGAGAAGAGGAGGAGGAGAAGAAGGAAGCAGCCACAGGTGAGCCTTCTCCCCTGCCCCCCTGCAACAACGGCATGTCCCGGGCCCATCAATCCTTCTTCCCCCCCAACCCCCCTACACCAATGGCGCTCCCAGCTGCCAGGCCCGCCAATTCTTCTCCCCTACCCCCCCACACCAGTGGTGAGCCGTGCGGGCCTGCCGAGCCTTCTCCCACTCCCCCTGGGCACCGGTGGCAAGGCCTGAGTGGCTCCCACACCGGGCCTGCCGAGCCTTCTTCTGCTCCCCCCCCCCAGCACTGGCAGTGAGGCCCAAGCAGCTCCTAGCCGCTAAGCCTGCCGAGCCTCCCCCCCAATGGCCAGAGCATTCTCTGCGCATGTGCAGGGAACGCTTTTACTTTGGGGGGGATTTAAATATCCCCATATATATATTTTCAACTTTTTAGATTTTTCTGCACACCTGAGGACTGCTCCTACTGTGCAGGAAAATCTCCCTGTCCCCCAGGTGCCCCTGATGTACGGATTTAGATATCCGCACGGTGGGGGCAACTTGGCTATTAGATATATAGATATGTGTAATCAGGCCATTATTTTTTTCTAATTAAAATGTTCTACTTAAACAATATTGGAATTTGTTGTGTGTATTCTGTCTGAAGGGATGTTGCTTACAGGAGTGAGAGCTAGCAAGGTTCTGTTTGTTACTGAATAATTTATCTAAAGCAAATTGTAAAACAATCCAATTTTACAGCACCTTTGGGAAAATAGGCAGAGAACAGATCACTTATGTGGATTTGTTAAGAAAAAATAATTCAAAACCAACCTTTTCTTACAACCTGTCTAGTAATGATGATCAAACAGACATTGTCAGAAAACACTGAACTCTAAGCAAATCCATGTCATTTAATTATTTGTGTGTGCATGCAAATGTCAACACATCTTGTGAAATGCTCAACATTTAGGTATTTGGGGTGCCAATAGTTTTTCAGTTTCTCATCCCTGCTGTTCCAACCCCAAAATACAAGATCTGGTTTTACCATATGTGGATTAAATGTGGGATTATTTCATTTGTTGCCATTTCGTATTTGCCCGTTTCAGATTTTTCCATTAAAATAAACTTTTAGCAATAATACTTGTGTGGCAATAAATCAGTAGTAGGTTCAAGAATGGTATGGGCAAGGACCTAAGAGATAAAAGAAAGCCTATCTCCCCATCTATTCAATTTCCTCCCATCTTGCTCTGTCCATTCTGTTGCATGTTTCCCAACCCTAGCTGATCCCTACTTATTTGTTCTGTTTCATACAGCTTTGAGTGTGCATCTTTAACTATGTTTTTTTTCTGCAAATGTGGATATTATCCCCGTTTGTGCATTTATTCATGCTTACACTATTGGATACATAATATTATATGTGTAAATCATACACAACATACATTGTAGATAAAACTGTATATCATGAACATGCAGTCTAAACAAACCTGCAGAAACCTGCTTTTCCCTTATGTGGCATTGCCTGTGCAAACAGAGGTCTCTTTGCAGACCTCAGCTTTGCTGACTTTGGTAAAATCTGCATTTGTCTTTCCCACCAGTGTCCCAGCCTTCTGACACCATCTTCAGAAAAGCTGTCTACATTTGGTGTTGTTTTCACACCTCAACAGTGCTAGCATACTTTTGCACATCCACATATGGCGGCTCCACTTTCATTGCACCTCCCCACTGCTTTAAAATAATCTTTTCCAAACAACATTCAAACAAGCATAGAGAAAGACGTGTCACAGCAGCATGAAACTGATTTAAAAATGCAAATGCAGATTCAACCTAATTAGTCTCCTAAAACAAACCAGCTGTGTGAAAGGGCTGCTTTGCCTCTGTAGGCAAAGCTGGGCCTTTTGCAGTGCATTCATTTAAAGGGTTGATTCCTTCCTTCTCTCCTTCTTTTAAACACTGTCTGAAATCTCTGTTCCCACCTCCTTCACTTTCACACATGCTAAATATATTGTAAAAACAAAAAAAACCAAATGACCAATATTGTAATTCTTACTATAGATTTATAGTGTAACCCCATTTGTAATACTGTATACAGTTTTGGTCATCGTATCTCAAAAAAGATTATTTAGTGTGTGTCCGAATAAGGTAGCAGTGTAAAAAGCTTGTAGTGTGTGACAGCAGTAAAAAAAAAAAAAGCAAACTACATGCTAATGATTATTAGGAAACAGGTTTAAAAACAAATGACCAATATTGTAATTCCTACTATAGATTTATGGTGTAACCCCATTTGTAATACTGTATACAATTTTGGTCATCGTATCTCAAAAAAGATATTTCAGAGCTAGGAAAAAGTGCAGAACAGGACAATCAAAATGTTTAATATGGTGGAGCAGTTAGAGTCTGGGGCTTTTCAGTTCAGAATTAAAATTCATTAGAATTTTGGAGTTCAAACCACATGTAAGGGAAGATTGTGTGTGAATAAGACAATATATGCATTTTCCAATTAATTACTGAATACAGATGCTATATAATAACAAGGACCCTGGCATATTCACAGCAGCCCAAGCCTACTTTCACAATGAAGCCATCAGACAAAATACTAGCCTGTTGGTTTTGCCCCTCCTTTGCCCACTCACTCTCTTGCTTGCTACTACTACAACTCTCACCTCTTCTTCCTCCTAATCTACCATCACCTGCTGGGAGACACAATTTGCATCACAATTGAATGCTTGAGACAGAAGGAGCTGTGCCATTTCCATCTTAGATACCAGACTCCATAGTACTCAGGAAATGGAGGACAGAGAGGTGGTGGCAGTGGTAACAAGCAAATGAGGAGAATGGGATGAGGAGGAGCCATACTGACTGCTTTACCACTGTCCAGTTGGATGTTAAGTTCCTCAGTTTGTTGAGCTATGAAACTGGGCTTCCCATACAGCTGAAAACTGCATAGTAAGTCCTCTTTCTATATAATATATTTCTTTCCTCTCAAGTCAAGTCAAAAACAAAACAGCTATCAGCTAACAGCTGATCCTAGTTGACAGAGTGCTGACCCACCATGTGTCACAGAGACCTAACTGAGTGAGGCAAAGGAATCCTACCCAGATAATATGTGCAGCTGGATACTACTTTGTTCAAGACAGATTTGAGGAGCCAATGCAGTGTAGTGATTGGATTAGGATCTGAGAGACCAAGGTTAGAATCCCTAATCTTGCCATGGACAGTTGCTGAATATCCTTGGTTCAGTTACATGCTCTTAGCCTAACCTACATCACAGGGTTATTGTGAGGATAAAATGGTGGGGAGAATGATGTAATCCACTTCGGGTTCCTACTTGGTTTAAAGAAAATAAATAAAATTTTGCAGAGATGGGATCAAATCTCTGTCGAAGAAATCCACAATCTTTTATACTTGTGAAGTTATAGGCCTACTATGAAACTAGATAAATTTGATAATTAAGCAAGCACTAGTAGAACAGCTTCAGGCTCTTCTTTATGAAAATAATTATCCAGAACTATGTCAGTTTGGGTTCAGGGCTGATATGGGAAGTGAAATTGCCTTTGTTAATCTCAGGGATGAGCTGTGTTGGAATATATATAGAGAGAGTATGTCTCTGTTGATTCATCAGTAGCTTTTGATATAATTAACAATGGTATTCTTCTAGATGTATTAGGCAGTCTGGATGTCCTGGTCATTGCAATAAAATGTTTTGCTCCAACTTTACTGATAGACTCCAAAGAGTGTCTGTAGTGTCTGTTGCTCTATCCGATGGGATCTCATGAAGCTGCCTTATACTGAATTAGACCACTGGTCCATCAAAGCCAAAGTCTCTTCAGATGAGCAGTGGTTCTCCAGGGTTTCAGGCAAAGGTATTTCATATCACCTGCTGCCAAATCTTCTAACTGGAGATTCCAGGGATTAAACCTGGGACCTTCTGCATGCCGAGCAGATACTCTGCTGCTAAGCCATGGTTCTTCCCCAAATTATATGGGATGCTACAAAGAATGATCTTCACCCATGGTAGTACTTAACATTTTCTTGAAACTATTGTTAGGGGGGCATCAGCAGTTTTAGAAACAGTGTAATTAATATGCATATTTCAGACACCCAAGTTATATTTCTCCTTATATCCCGGTATTGGAGTAAATCTAGTAGTTCCAATAAATAGATCTAGGTATTGGGGTGAATATTTTGCAACAGTGTCTGGATGCAGGGATAGACTGTATGACAATATTGCAGGATAATTGACTGAAGTGAAGCAAGTCTGGAATGCAAGGAGTAGAAATGTTGAAAATTGAACCCAATTCCTGTAGTCAGATTATGTGGATACATTCATACGGATGCCCTCCTGAGTTCATTCCCAGAGACTGGTGAACAGAAAATGTGCTTCAAAATAAACTCCTGAATAGACTGCAGCCAGGGATACAAAGACAGGTGTGATTGTGAACAATATACAGCTAATTCACTGCCTTCCATAGTTTGGTCATGCAAATTTTCTTGGAATGCTTCTTAAATGTCGTTGTCTAATTTCTCCCCAGATCGCTTTCCAATTTAGCTAGTCTTCTTTCTGAACTAGAACTAATATAGAAGGATTAAAGATTTCATTTCCAAATTTGGCACAGAATGCTATGTATTCTGTTCACCACAACCTTTGTATCCTTTATTTCACACACAAACACACACATGTTTAGAACAAGATTTATTTTTAGTAGTGCTGTATCTATGCAAACCAGGGAGTATACAAATAATCTCTAAAAAACCTGAAAGCTGCAGTAAACTGTGAATGCTCTAGTTCCTGAAATAAAGTTAAGAATGATCTATTAACTTGTATGGGAGAAAATAAAAGGGTACAGTTGATAACACAACAGAACTTGGAGCGGTGTTTTGATACACACTTTTACACATAGGGAGTCTACAAGGACTTGCACTGGTCACTTTATTTTCCCCACATCCCCTTCCCAACTATTTTCTTTTTCTCTCCTCCAAGCAGCCCCCATTTCCTCTCTCCTTTCCCTGCTTTCCTTCCTACTCACCAACCAACCTTTCTTTTATTTCCCCCATCAGTATTCAGTTTTATTTATTATTTATTTGTACCCCATTTGTAACCCAGTGAGGACCCACAGCAGCTTACATCATTCTGCTCTCCTCCATTTTATCCCCCCAGTCATCCTGAGAGGTAGAGTAAGCTGAGAGTGTGTGACTGGCCCAAGGTCACCCAGCAAGTTTCCATGGTAGAGGGGGGATTTGAGCCGTGTCCCAGATCCTACTCTTACACTTTAACCATTCTTTAACACTCTTACACAGTGGTCCTCAGCTTTCTGTCATTCCCTTTCCTTGGCAGCCTCTCCCTGGGAAAAGTCTGGCCAAGTTGCAAGTTGTGCAATCACATGGATAAAATTAATTCCAGTTGCTGATATAAAACTAAACATAAAAAGCGGTATCTAGTTATGCAGAGATTGATCAGGAGAAAAAATAGGTAATAATTAAACCAAACACATTATAGGATCTCAGAAGAAGAAGAAGAAGAGATTGGATTTATACCCCACCCTTCACTTGGAGTCTCAGAGCGGCTTACAAACTGTTTTTTCTTCCCCTCCCCACACCCGGTGAGGTGGGTGGGGCTCAGAGAACTCTGACACAAACTGCTTTTTCAGGAACAGCTGTGCCACAGCTTGTGACTGACCCAAGGTCACATCAGCAGGTGCAAGTGGAGGAGTGGGGAATCAAACCCGGTTCTCCCAGATTACAGTCCGCACACTTAACCACTACACCAAATTGGCTCTCCTCCAAACCTGGCTTAAATCACAGGTTTAAGTTAGCCTATTTCTAAAGGAGTTATAATGTAGAAGTTCTGTCAGTTTAGTACGATGATTATAAATGAAGATGTATATCCATTTTGACTAGGCATAGGAACAAGGTTTGCAAGGGAAGCTAGATAAATCAGATCCCACAGACTTAATCCATGTTGACAAGGACTGCTAACACTCAGATTCATAGAGATGAAAGAGCACTGATGGGCTGTCAACTTTCTCAACTTACTTTGCTTTTGGTGGATGGATATTCGTTCAATGTCTTTTTACAAAGAAGCAATCTCAATGGAGGCACTTTCACTCTGCATGCATTCTTTCAAACCAGTCCCTGGTATCTGCAGTTTAAAAGAGTTCCAGGTAACAGCATTGGAAAAGACATCTGCTTGGACCCTGAAGACTTAATGCCACAGTAAGAGTAGTAAATAATGGGTTAGATGGACCAATGTTCCTGTTGCAGATGCTGTTGTCAGGCCTGCTTAAGATAATAGGCATGCTGCTGAGAATCCCTAGGCATCTGGTTAGCTTTCCCATATAAGATCATTAACTTCCTAGCAAGTGGTACACCCTTACAACTCATTTAGTCCATTGTGAGTACAGTATATGAGTAAATACTGTTAGAGAGTTTTCTCTTTGTTTTATTCTTTATTAAAACATAACTCTAAATGAACATAATGCCATCCATTAATTCTATAGAAGAATTATATGAACTCATTAAGTGTCTTATCAAAAGTAAGCAGGAACAAGAAAGGACGATAATGCTGACTTCCACATTTATAGGCTTTCAAGATCATCTTTGACAATTGTTAATAATCCCACTCGGCAGGGCACACATTCTTGGCTAACTAATTATCTTAGAAATTCAAAAAACATGCAAAGTTATCTGAACTCGTGTATCTTCTACAATTATATAAAAACTGTGTGGTACATTCTTGCTACTTTTGATCATAACAAAGAATATAAGAAATATTGATTACAAGTTTTTCCTACATATAAAAAATTGTTGCCCCCACACCCCATCTTTGAACTATATGATGATGACTTATAATTTTCACACACAAATTATACTGTTTCTAATCTACAAGAGGCCATATGATTCTATAATACCTTTGATTTTGTTCCTCTCCAAGGCTATTCAGTTCTGGGGGGGTTTATTCCTCATGTGATATGTTTCAGGGTTTAGTTCTGAGTCCAGGAGAGACCTGATTCTGACCTATAGAAGCATCTAATACAACCTTTTTAACCAAGACCAGCAACTGTTTTCCTGTATTCCTGGCCATTTCCATGACAGTGTTCATAGAATTTTACATGGCTTTATATTGCCATATGTCCATGTGAATGTCATTCTGGATTTTGTTTGAAGGTTCTAGCAGGGGACAGCAGCTATTGCAGAACCTTGACTGAAGCATAGTACTCTCCTTCTAGCTCGGATTTGGTCCTCTTCCACTGAGTGCACACCTTGGGAAAGATGCTAATACAGTGATGGAGGAATGGGATATCCACATAGCTAACCAGATCAGCTGAATCAAGCCTAGTAATCAAAAGGTTAGCAGATATTGCAGCCAGATCACCCTCACATCCATATGTGTCTTTTATGGTAACTTGTCCTTTGGCTAATAACTAATTTTTCTACGCATAGAAACACAAAGAAACTAGCTAGATATTGCAACAGTTAAACAGTGACTCACTCATTGCTGGAAGCTAGACAGATAAGAGAAAGAATTCCAGTTTTATAGACAAATAAAGAGAATAAATAAACAAAACAAATGACATTTGTTCATTCATTGGTTCATTCATTGTTCATTCATTCCCACCATTTCTATTACCTTAATGAACATACCAAATCTGGCCTTTTCTGGCTACTTTATATATTGGATTAGAAACAAATATACACATCCTTTTAGAAGGAACACTGGATGGGATGCCACCATTAAAAAGAACACTTGTTCTATGAACTAGTTCTCTTCAGGCAGTGATGGCATCTAAAGAACGACCTCATCAATAGATCTCAGAATATTGGGTGGACATAATTAGGAGAAGATCATCCTTCTTGAGTTACATGATACAAAATAATTAAACATAATGGGCTGGATCCAGCAGTCTGTGGGCTCTGAAAATGGAAGAGATTGGAATGGATGGATGATTTCACCTCCTTCCCCTTTGGTATGACTTTTAGTCCACACAGATCTGGTGATCCCAGGAATATGAACTCAGGAATCTTTATAAATATTCCTGGGGTTGGAAAGAACTGGGAAAGGGAACAAAACAAATATCCATAGCCATCGGCACATTCCACTGACAGATCACTAGATCCAACCTAATACAATGTGATTCATTAAATGTGGTTCATCTAATCATCTGTGAACTTTGCATTGTGGGGATTTCCTGCTTCTTCTTCTCATTGCAGTGCACTGAGGACCCTAAAAATTGTTCCAGTTGCTAAGCAGATCCCCAGGAACAGCATCAGGGAAAAGTGCAGGTCTGCAGTTGGAGGCTGGAATGGTCAGAAATTGTGGCTCCTGATTCCAAATAATCATGTAATGATAAATCTACAAAATTGTATGGCTGGATACACTGCCTTATCCATAGGAAGAACAGAGAACAGCACAGACATAAAACTGATCTTCCACATTAAAAATATCAATTTTAAGTCATTTTAATATAAATAATAAGACTAATGTGAAGTGCAAGGTTTTTTAATGTGATCCCATATAGGCATTTGATTGTGTATGTTTGCCATAAGCATTCTGTATTTCTATCTATCTATCTATCTATCTATCTATCTATCTATCTATCTATCTATCTATCATCCATCCATCCATCATCCATCCATCCATCATCCATCCATCCATCCATCCATCCATCCATCCATCCATCCATCCATCCATCCATCCATCTATCTACCATCTACCATCTACCATCTACCAATCTACCTATCTACCTATCTACCTACCTACCTACCTATCTACCTACCTACCTACCTACCTACCTACCTACCTATCCATCCATCCATATTGCAATCTTCACAAATAGTGTTTGAGACATCAAATATCCTACTTGCAATGATTATTTTCCCTCAAGCCAAGCACCCAAGATGTTTATATGAATCATTTGTTTGCAGTGTTTAAACAATCAGTTTTTCAAGTGTATGAGTGGCAACATTTATCACTACGTAGGAAGGTGGTGAGTAGCAACTGTTAGGAAGACTAGAAAGAGTGGTTTACAGGAATGACGGACTCCCGGCAAGGTCTGTTCTCTGTTTAAAAAGCCATTTCCTGCAGCATGTTGACTCTCCCTTTGGAAAGGGCAGGTTTGTGGCTGGGAAGACAGATAGTCAGAAGAGGGCCTACATGCCACTCATCACTCATAAATCCTGCCAAGCACTTCCCTGCATTCAACAGGTGTGCTACTGCTGTGTACGGATTAGCAGGAAGATCCCTTGAGTGAGGGATACAATCCCTTATAGTTTATCCTGTTTTGTAAAGTGAGGGTGTGGTGGGGATTGGGAGTAGAAGAGTGAAAGCTGGAATTATTATTTTTTATTTATGTTATTTATAGTCTGTTTTTCTCACAGATACTCAAGGTGAATTACACATAGTCAGTACAAATAAAAAAATGGGACATTCAATAACCAGTGCATTACAAGTTTAGAAGTCTGGAATCACCAGAAAGAACTGAAGCATAGCATAAATAATGACACATAAAGCAGGTCAGAGATTATGTAAAAGGATTGCACTACAATAAGCTATGCACAGCAGTATAGACCACAGTCCCAATTATTTATCCACAGATGTTTATGAACCATTTTGTACAGTGCAACCCAGTTGCCTGCTCAGAAAGGGCTCTTGAATAGTGCAGACTTGCATAGTTCATGGAAAGCCAGGAGACTGTAAGCTTTCCTGACCTCCTCGGGCAGGCCATTCCACAAGGCGGGAGCTACAACAGAGAAAGCAAATGTGTTGATTTTGCCCATTTGCTGGTTGGCACCTGTAGAAGCTGACATAAGCAAAGGGAGAGAGGCAGTCTGGCAAATTAGAGAAGCCAAGGCCATGAAGGGCTTTGTATGTGATATCCCATATCTTAAACTGAACTCAGTAACAAATGGGCAGCCAATGGCGTGTCTGCAATATGGGAGTAATAACTGTGCTCTGTCTAGCTCCCGCTAACAGTCGAGCAGGCCCATAGCTACACTTGGGCATTTTGGGGCCTGGCCCCCCAACTTCCTGCCAGGGCCCCCAACTTCCATCTAGCCCCCGTACCCTTGCTGACATAAGCAAAGGGAGAGAGGCAGTCTGGCAAATTAGAGAAGCCAAGGCCATGAAGGGCTTTGTATGTGATATCCCATATCTTAAACTGAACTCAGTAACAAATGGGCAGCCAATGGCGTGTCTGCAATATGGGAGTAATAACTGTGCTCTGTCTAGCTCCCGCTAACAGTCGAGCAGGCCCATAGCTACACTTGGGCATTTTGTGGCCTGGCCCCCCGACTTCCATCTAGCCCCCAGGTCCCCTGGCTTTGTGGGCCACCCAGAGGACTCCCAGCTCTCTGGGCCACCTGGAGGACTCCACACCACCACCCATTCCCCAGATGTGTCTTGCTTCCCTGCATAGGCAGGCAGAGTGTGAACACCACTTTTAAAAATTTTAACTTTAGTTTTTATTTGTGATCTCAGTGCGCCCCCACGTATTTAAAGGCCCCCCAAATTACAAAATCCTGGCTATGGGCCTGCAGCCGAGCCATAGCATTTTGGATTAATTGGAGCTTCTGAGTTGATTTTCAGGGGAGAATAATGGTACAGTCTAGTCTCAGGGTTACTGTGGCATGGATCCAGGTGGTCAGGTCATTTGTACTCTCCAGCTGCATTCACTTACTTCTCCAGTAATAAAGCTAGATCCAGTATGACCCCCAGGAGTTTAACTGAGTCAGTAATGGAATTCCATCAAAAGTGGGGAGAACA
>NW_015167102.1:410304-420146 GCF_001447785.1 Gekko japonicus | reverse complement strand
ATTTCCTGGAGAAGTTGGCATAACAATGCACTTGGGCTCACTTGCCTGAGTCATCTAGAGTTCTTTCACTGCAAGCTCTATGCTCTGCTTCAGCACCTAGGCAGCTTGTATTGTGTAGGTTATTCAGCTGAGAGGGCACACGATTGAGCACATGATGCTTCCTTATATGAAATCAGACCATTGGTCTATCAAGGTCATTAATGTTTGCTCATACTGGTAGTAGCTCTCCAGGGTTTCAGGAGGAGTTCTTCCATGTTACCTACTACTTGATCCTTAACTGGAGATACTGGGGATTGAACCTGGGACCTTCTGCATGCCAAGCAGCTGCTGTACAAGCAAGCCATGGCCTCTTGTTGATGAATGGATTACTTGGCAGGAATGAAGTGCACTAGATTTAAATTAGCTGTCATTTTGGTCTTTTAAACTCTTCCGAGCCCTTAAATTGTTCTTTTCCACCATTCTATATAAAAAAAGGGTCAAACAAACCCATATGTCATTAATCATGGAAGACAGCCACGTAAATTGCAAACCAGTTGTGTGTCACTCTGTACAATTCAATGTGGCACGAATCTTGAAGTCTCTGACCCTTGTAGGGTCAAACAATCACTCAGTTGAACTTCTACACATGTGTATCTCTATTCACTATGGGACTCTGCTGTGGTGAAGCAATTTCTCTCATGCATTATACAATATCATAGGGATTACATCAATGTTTATAGTGCTGACACTTGATGAACTAAGCTGCAATCTATTATTCCTTTCTGTTGTGCTGTGTAACTGCTGTTACGATAACCAACAGGATACCTTTAAAACACCCCACTTGCAGTCAATTCTGCAATTAACATAATTCAAACCAGTCATCTTGCCAAGTTGCTGTCAAACAAATTAGCTCCGAAAAATAAACCTGAAGAATTACAAATGTTTTTAATTATGTTATATGATAGCCACTTCACCTGTACAAATGGCTGGCTGTCTTTATGGTCCACTCATGGGGTATAACAACAATGCCAAACCCTTTCCAGGATATTGGAGTGCTACTAAAATGGCCTACAGATTTACACTGCCATCCTAAGTAGACTTACACCCTTCCTGAAGTCAATGGCGTTGCAACAATGTAACTCTGCTTAAGATGGCACTCCTAGTCACCTATATGAGCGTTCAATTTGCTCTCCAGAAAATTCTCTCCCCTTGAAATTTTCTCTGATTGAAATGTTGACCTGGAAATGATGGCTTTCCTGTAAGAATGTGTATCTGTGTCATTCTAGTCATTGTATCAATGAATAGGCCAATATTTTTGGCAAGTGTACCAGAAGCCAAGGTTGAAATATGAGATAGTGGCACTCTAATCTATCACATTTATATGCTGCACCAATATGAGAACAAAAATAGTGTGTGTGTGCGTGTGCCAAATACAAATGATGTCATGTGTCACTGTGACACTCTCGCATTTCCTCAGATCTCTATGGTAAAATCTCCCAGGGGTTGCTAGCTGAGGGCTGGCATGCCTACATTGTACATGACTCTCTTCTGCTCCATTTTATCCTTGCACCAACCCTGGGAGGTAGGTCAAGCTGAGGACATGGCTGAGCAGGGGTGTACTTAGCTATCCTGCACACTGTCATGGACCAGAGTCCTCATCAAGCAAAATGGTTGATTGAAACAGTGATCCTCGGCTTGCAGTTTGAAGGGGATAAGACTACTAGATTCTATAAACCCATTCTCACTTTTGTCTGATGCATGTGTGTACCCTGTTAGTTAACAACACATCCAGGCTTGTATTGCAATCCTGACTGGCCATAGCTCTCTGGACAGACCACTTCCTAACTCTGCTACTTGTGGTCAGATTAGAATTTGTGCACTAGAGTAGGCAGAACATAAATGGTAATCCACTAGTAGATTTTAGGCTGGGTTATATGGGTTATGTTCAGGGGTCATTTCGTAGAAAAAGAGCTAGGGGGACTCATTAGCATAACTCATTAGCATATGCCACACCCCCTGACATCACCGGAAGTGTGTCCTCCCCACAGCCGGCGGCGACCTCCAGCGGGCACCAGCAGGGAGCTCCAGGCCCCGCCCTCCCGCACCTCACCCGGGGGGATGGCGTCCCCCCGCATCCCCCCCCAAATGACCCCTGGTCATATATTAGGTCTCCAAAAACTCAGAAGACATGGGAATTTTCATTGTCCAATGATTCCTTCAAAAGTATAGCTCTCAGGATTAGCTTAGTTTTTTCTCTACCTCTTGATTTCCAGAGAGTTCCCACCTCTGTGAGAGTTGGCTTCTCTTGCTGAGGGAATCAGTGTGGCTGGCTGTAATTCAGCCACTTGTTTCTAGTTAATAAAGTAACGGATCAGAATGAAAATAAAACAACATTATTGTTGCTTCAAAGAAAAAGTAATCACTCAGCCTATTTTGCACCTGTAAAATGGTAGGGCTAATTAGCTTTCTACAACTAGGTGTTTGTGTAAAATTTTTAGTGTATGATATGGGAAACCCTGATGTGCTGCAAATCAGATGTGAATCTGTATAGGCAGATATACCAGATTATATAGTACAGCAGGTAACTGGAAGGTGGAGCCATTTTGAAATTTGCTCAACCCCCTGAGAGAAGCCTTTCTGTGACTGGCTCCATCTGGTGAAAAAAAAAAAAAAAGAAAGGAGAGAAAGATCTCCTAGGTCTGCCCACCCCTGCCCTAGGGAAACCTTTCCAGTAAAATTGGTTTGCAACAGGTTTAGATTTGTAGTGTAGCTCTGCCAACTGTGAGTTGATGGAAAATGCAAAATCGAGTCAAGCACCTATTTATCAATTTGGGGAAAAAATCATTTTGTGAGTTGCCTTCATGAAATTCTGTGAATGAAAGCGAGCGACATTGTGTTGTATGATGGACTGAAAACTAGGAGGAAATAACATACACATACACCCTGATTAGGAATACTTGGAAAGAAAGACCGAGGAAAAGAAAATGCCCTCACACCATCCTTGCCATTCATCAACTTCTGGTTTGACTTGCTGTGCTCCGCAGACACACAATAACAAATCCAGAGGGCCTGGGGATCAAATGACACACTGCTGAAGGATTAAGAGCAATTCTATCCTCTTGGCATGGGCCTTGGAATTTTCATTAAAATGACCTTGGGTGTGGTGAGAAAGGAATTCAGGCTGCATTGATCAGAAACGTAAATATACTACCTGAGGGGAAAGAAACAACTAAAGGACTCCTTCAAAACGATACTTACTTGGGCCTTGTTAAATTCTTCTGTATGAGGGCTGTACCTAGAGATATGAAGGAGACTAACAAGTACTGGTGGGGGTCTGAGAGGCAGTGCCAGGTTAAAGGCAGTGTAAAGGATATGGTTGGCGCCTCACGTATTGTAGGTGCTTAAGAAGTTATAGAAGTCTTAAAGAAGGCAATGTAAATATCTGAGCTGGAATTTGGAAAGGGCATTGAGGTTAATGGTATTCTTAAAACAAATGTAGATTTTAAACAAATGTTTCACAGCTACCAAAGATAAGAAAATATGTTTCACTTTGTATTCTTTTAAATTGAGCTACTGCCTGGAGGTTTCAGTTACTATTTTAGCATATATTCTAGTGTCAAACTCTATAGAGTGCCAGCTTACCCTTGTCAGGAAATGTCTGTGAGATCAGATGAAGTTGTTCTTTATGCTAGCTCGTAGACGCTGTATGATTATAGCGGTTTCCGATACCTTCCATGTTTTTAGAATGTCCTCAGTACTTCTTCTGTCCAGGTTTTTGGTACAGTCATCTTGATCAGACTATTTGCTTTCAGATGAGTTTGTGCTGAATTGGCAATACTGTGTAGTGTTATTGCTGTGTCCCCCCCTGCCCGCTTTATTGCTCAGTTTTATGCTGTCTGCTCTGGCACTGATCTTTTACATTACTGATGGCTACCAGACCTGCTGTAAATTGGAGTTCTCATCAGCTCTTGGCTTAGTGTTTTTCACCTTGCTGGTTCCCTGGTTTGTTTTATTCATACTATAATTTATATTTGAAATTCACCGCCAAAGGATAAGAACATAAGAACATAAAAGAAGCCAATGCTGGATCAGGCCAATCATCTAGTCCAACACTCTGTCACACAGTGGCCAAAAATACCAGGTGCCATCAGGAGGTCCAGCAGTGGGGCCAGGACACTAGAAGCCCTCTCATTGTTGCCCCCCCAAGCACCAAGAATACAGAGCAACACTTGCCCCAGACTGAGAGTTCCTGTCTATACCTTGTGGCTAATAGCCACGGACTTCTGCTCCATATGCTTATCTAATTCCCTCTTGAAGCTGTCCATGCTTGTAGGTGCCACCACCTTCTGTGGCAGTGAGTTCCATGTGTTAATCACTCTTTGGGTGAAGAAGTACTTCCTTTGATCTGTTCTAACCCAACAGCTCAGCAATTTCATGGAGTGCCCACGAGTTCTTGTAATGTGAGAAAGGGAGAAAAGTACTTCTTTCTCAGCCTGCTCTATCCCATGCATAATCTTATAAACCTCGATCATGCCACCCCTTATTCGTCATTTCTCCAAGCTAAAGAGCCCCAAGCGTTTTAACCTTCCGTCATAGGGAAAGTGTTCCAACCCTTTTATCATTCTAGTTGCCCTTTTCTGCACTTTTCCAATGCTATAATATCCTTTTTGAGGTGTGTCCTGGTTCACTGGCCCCGGGACGATCCCTCACACACCCAGAGGCATACCCACACCCCAACTCACCCCAGGAGCGGCAGACGAGCCAGGGAGGATCAACGGCACAACCCCCACAAAGGACGCAGCGTGACGGGGCGACTCCCGAGAGCCCAGGCAAGAAGTACATCACCGGCAGGGCAAAACCCACCCAGCGAACCCCTTGAGAGGTGCGACGCAGACCCCACTGGGTGAAAACAGAAGCCGGCCGCGGCGGTGGTGCGGCCCCGGGCCTAGAAGACCGCCGCCGGCCCACCGCTGACCACACCCCAGATGCCCAGTAGCGTCCTGGCATATGAACGAGGGCAGGGCTGGATGGGGGAGGAGGGAGGTGAGCGCTGGCAGGAGAGCGTGGGGAATAAAAAGAGGGGCTCTTGGAGAGGACCGGGGAGGAAGAACATGAGAAGGAGACACTACGCACGACGGCTAGAGAGAGAGCTAAGGGGTGAGTGATCTCCAGCTTATGGGGCAGAGGGACATGCGGGGTGCTGCTAACCCCGTTCCCTGCCATTCTGAGGTCCTATTGTGGCTCCCTTTTGTGACTCCAGCCCGACTGCCAGCGCAACCCAGCCAGATGCCACGGCTACCGGTGGAACCGCCCCCAGCGCCCAGGAGAGGCTTGTCACAAGGTGTGGTGACCAGAACTGTACACAGTATTCCAAATGAAGTTGCACCATTGATTTATACAGGGGCATTATGATACTGGCTGATTTGTTTACAATTCCCTTCCTAATAATGCCCAGCATAGCGTTGGACTTTTTTATTGCAGTTGCACACTGTCTCAACAATTTTATTGAGTTATCTACTATGACTCCAAGATCTCTCTCTTGGTCAGTCTCCGCCAGTTCGGATCCCATCAATGTGTATTTGTATTTAGGATTTTTGGCTCCAATGTGCATCACTTTGCACTTGGGCACATTGAATCCCATTAGCCATGTTGACACCCACTCGCCCATCCTTGACAGATCCATTTGGAGTGCCTCACAATCCTCCCCGGTTCTCACCACCCTGAACAACTTCGTGTCATCTGCAAATTTAGCCACTTCACTGTTTACTCCCAAAGCCAAATCATTAATAAACAAGTTAAAAAGCAGTGGACCAAGTACTGATCCCTGTGGTACCCCACTGCTTACCACCCTCCACTGAGAAAATTTTCCATTTATACTCACTCTCTGTTTCCTATTAATTAGCCAGTTTTTGATCCACAACAAGACTTGTCCTTTTATCCCATGACTACTGAGGATGTAGTGATGGCCACAAGCATAAATAGCTTTAAAGGGGGATTAGATAGATTCATGGAAGCTAGGTTCTTAAGTGGCTACTAGCCATGATGATTAAAGCCATGATTGGAAGCAGTAAACCTTTGTTGCCAGGAGGCAACAGGAAAGGCCTCAGCCTCTATGCTTTGTTGTTGGCTCTCCAGAACACCTGGTTGGCCACTGTGTGAGACAGGATGCTGGACTAGATGGACAACTGTTCTGATCCAGCAAAGCTCTTCCTATGTTCTTATCTCATGGTAAATTTGATGGAAGGGAATGGATCTTTCTCATACCCTGCTGCAGACTAAAATGAGACTGAAAATATTGCTCCTGTGGGACAAGGGACCCCATAAACAGCACCAGGAGGACTTGGAGGTATGTAGCAGGAGGGGCGAATTGGCAAAAATGGTTATATTTTTGTTAATTGAATTTTTCCACAGGCTCCCTTCTGACATCTTTACAGTTATTATTTCAATAAATAAATAAAGGAGGTGTTTCAGTCCTGTAAGTGGGAAAAAGGGGGAACTGGGTGGCTTTCCTCATTCATACTAACCTTGATTATTTTGCCTTTCATTGTTTGTTAACAAAAGCTGTGGTGGAATGGGTCTGTTCTGGTCTGAAGGCCTTATTCTGCTCTGCCCTCCAAGGTTTGTCTCACCACCTGGAGAGGCTTTTATCCCTTTCCAGTAGCCTGCCACCACCACCTGTCCTTTGTACAGAATTGCTCGCTGGGAGGGTCAGGACTCTGAGCTTTCCTCCCAAGTTCTGAGGCCTTGCCTCTGTTTCCTGCTGCCCAGTGCCAGGTCACTACAAAGACAGTTTACAGCCTTACCAACTGCCTGCCTTCCCGCTAGTTCTCCTTTTAAAATAGTGTGTCCGAGATGGAGGAAGTCTATGTGGTACAGAGGAACCACTGCCAGCATCAAACATTATAAAGTATTTATTAAAGAGAAAATGTTTACGAGCATACTTTTATCACAGCACCAGTCTGAGCAAGGGATACAAAAGAAATATGTAAAATGCAAATCCTCTGTTCTTCTCTCTATACATGTCCTATCAGATGTTAAGATATATGACAGGCTCTTTAAGCTTAGGAGTTCTAAATCTCTACAGAGTGATCATTACCTTAAAGCTTGCTTCAGCTCTTTAATCAAGCATATGTTCAATAGCTGCCTTCTGAGCAGAGAGGTCTTCATCTGCTCATGGACTCAGCACCCAAGGAAAAGAGACCTTCCTGCTTTAAGATTTTTTTTTATCGTATCTGTTTCTCCACCCACTGATCCAGTCACACCAGGTCAAAGAGGCCTTTTGTGAAGACTCTCTAGGATTTAACACCTCCAAATCTCTGTTTCCTGTTTAGGGAAGGGGGAGAGCTTGACCTACCCATTATCTCTCCTGTTAGATCTATTTAGCATTTGTATGAGGGTAAGTGGGAAACAATTGAACTGACCCCCCCCAGGCTGCTCTGTGCCCAGAGGGGGTAAATACTGCAATCATATGCAGTATTTAACTCGACAGTGAATGGGTATGATAAACAAGGTGCATTCAATTTTCATAAGAACATAAGAGAAGCCAATGTTGGATCAGGCCAATGGCTCATCCAGTCCAATACTCTGTTACACAGTGGCCCAAAATACCAGGTGCCATCAGGAGGTCCGCCACTGGAGGTGCCATCAGGAGGTCCACCACTAGAAGCCCTCCCACTGTTGCCCCCCCCAGCACCAAGAATACAGAGCATCACTTGCCCAAGACCAAGAGTTCCTTATGGTTAATAGCCACTGATGGACCTGTGCTCCATATGTTTATCCAATTCCCTCTTTAACCTATCCATGCTTGTTTCTGCCACCACCTCCTGTGGCAGTGAATTCCGTGTGTTAATCACTCTTTGGTGAAGAAGTACTTTTATCTGTTTTAATCCAACTGTTCAGCAATTTCATTGAGTGTCCATGAGTTCTTGTACTGTGAGAAAGGGAGAAAAGTACTTCTTTCTCTACCTGCTCTATCCCATGCTCTATTTTGTGAGCATCAAATTACCCCTCCCCCTTTAAACAAAATAGAATTTACAAGCCAGACTGGGAGAAAAAAAATACTTCAAACAATGGAGCGCAATTTGTTAAGCAGCAGGAGGTGCACGGTTTAGAAATCTCCATTCCAACTTGTATCTGATGAAGGGAGCTTCCCCTCCCACCTTCTTACTGAAATATATGGACTCAGAAATCTCCGTTCCAATTTGTATCTAATGAAGGCAGCTTTAACTCTCAAATTTTTGTTTTTGTTCAGTTGCACAGTCAAGTCCGACTCTTGGCAACCCCATGGACCAGCTCCCGCCAGGCCCTCCTGTCTTCCGTCATCCTCCGGAGTTTGCTTAATTTCATGTTCATTGCATCAAAAACACTGTCTAACCATCTCATCCTTTGCTGTCCCCTTCTTTTTTTACCTTCAATATTTCCCAGTGAGCGCTCCTCATTTGGTGGCCAAAGTATTTGAGCTTCAGCTTCGGTGTCTGGCCTTCCAGGGTTCATTTCTTTTAGGATTGACTGATTTGACCTCCCAATTTTCTTTTGTTGGTCTCTAAGGTACTTAACACAGCTACCCTCTGCAACTAGCGTCATAAGAAAAAATAATATTTGCATCATAGAGCATGAAATCTCAGTTAAGGATAACAAATAATGAAGGAGTAACTGAAATGATCTGGTCCATGGGGTCGCAAAGAGTCGGACTCGACTGTGCTACTGAACAACAAAAAAACTGAAATGGAGGACAAGATAGCACTGTCAACTGATCTCTGAATAACATGACAGATCTGAATTGCCATAAATATCTTTTTGTCCTCTGAATGACTAAATAAATGTCAGCTCTCTGCACATGCCACTCATTCTAATCCCTTTTAGTCAAGTGATATTTCATAGATGTCATGGCAGGAAAGAGGCTTGAAAAGAAATTTGCAAAAGGAGAAAGTGTTGGCTTTGTGGGCTTATCCAAAGACTGCCTTTCTTTGGGATAAAGTGGAAAGACATATGTAGGCACAATGAAAAAGTAATTGTTAAGGTCAGTCGTAATTAGAGTAACCTTCTCGTCTGTTAAATGTCCCTTACTTTGGACCATAGGCTACTTGCACAGTCAAGCTTGCAGTGATTTATGTCATTGCTCATCATATCACAGGAAGCATATTTTAATTCTGCAAAAACCTGCTAGAATGTACCAGCCGGTGCCAGTAAAGAAATTAAGGAGCATATTATATACATTGCTATATGTAAGACTGGAGTAAGAAAGGAAAATGAATTAGCATTGAGTATCAAGATTTTATTTTTCGGAAGAAAAAATACATATTAAAGAATATATTTGCTTATCAGATGTGAAAAAGCTGCAGAAAGGAAAATTAAACATAGTTACCTAATTTACTCCCCTCTCCTACTAAACTATTAATTTGTCTGTGAATCAGTCCATATTCCAATACATCTATCACCAGTCCAAATATAACTGTATCAGCTTAGTTCAAATCAATATAGTATAAAGCAGGGGTGTCAAACATGCAGCTTGCAGACCAGATCCCTGCAGGGTTTGTATGTGACCCATGAGCAACTGGCTGTTATCTGCTTCCTTCTCCCTTTCTTTTTTCCTTCTGCATCACAGCTTGCTTTGCCAGGCTCTCTCAATTGTACAGGAGTTACACAGCAAAGCCTCTCTTCCCTCCATTTCCTGAGGCTCCTCCCTCCTTCTCCTCCTTGGGAAGGAAGAGAGAGGGGGGAGTGAGAACTTGCTTTGCCAGGCTCTCTCAATCGCACAGCAGAGCTACTGAGCCAAGCCTCTCTTCCCTCCATTGGCTGAGGCTCCTCCCCCTACTTGTCCCCTGGGGGGAGGGAAAGCGAGAGAGCTTATTTTGCCCAGTTCC
>NW_015167102.1:388063-410243 GCF_001447785.1 Gekko japonicus | reverse complement strand
TGAGTGTTTTGTCTTTCTACACACACACACAGACAGAGAGAGAGAGAGAGAGAGAGAGAGAGAGAGAGAGAGAGAGAGAGAGAGAGAGAGAGACAGAGTTTTATTGGACTCGTTATGCCAGGGCTCTCCTGGGTGCAACTGGGTTTCCCTCTTCTTTTTCACTGTATTCATGCCCTCATGATCCAGTCTTTCTCAGTAGGAATGCAATGTGAACTATTTAGATGAGGAATAACAACATGCCAGTGAGAGTGTGTGTCCAGACCAAGTTCACCCAGCACATTTCCTTTGTAGACTGGGGATTTTGAACTTAGACTTCCCAGATAGTAGGCTGATACTGATACCACTATACATTACTGTCTCTCTGTTCTTGCACTACTTCATAAGAGCTATAGTTATTTCTCTGGGGAAGATTATAAGTATTGTAGACAAAGGCATAGCCTTCAGTCTGTGTCATGGTGCCTTCACATGTTCTTGACCAGCACACAAAGCAACTTATGACAAAAACTTGCAATGCCTAGCCATTTCATGTTTTCCCTTGGGTCTTAGGTTCAGAACATTGACCATGAGATATCTGTAATGAATGTCAATAAATCAAAAGTAGATTTGCAACTTACAGATACACATCTGAACAACATCTGAACAGCATACTCAAGATTGTTACAGCAGACATTGTCTCCAGATTTTGATGCAATATTTCAGAGCAAGAGGCGTCAGTTATCAAAGACTGTTAAATAAACAAAATATTGCAAGAGTGCTAATGTTTTAAGCATGTTTTATTTTAAGTTTTAAAAAATCTTTAACTGTGTTTGTCTGTGTCCTTTATAAAGTTTATACCTCTGCTATCAGGCATTACATTTTATGACACACATGGCCCTGCCCAACAAGGTCTCATTTATGTCAGATTCGGCCCTCATAACAAATGAGTTTGACACCCATGGCCCAGAGTATTATTACAAAGCTCCAGTGATATATCAATATTTTAGGGCTGTTTTTAAAAATAAAAAGTAATCACTCATTTTCAGGGTGGAGGAGAGGAGAGGGAGTGGATTGACTGCAGTCCACTCATTGAACAGTGGGCTAGAGGTGGGTGGGACAAGGAAAACCTACAAAAACATTAGGTATAAGGAAAATGCTGACTCAAAATTGGCTTACAGAAAACGATTGGGATAAAACTGGTCTCAAAAGAACTGGAAAAAACCCCAAGGAAAAAACGAAAAAACTGAAGTTAAAACTAAAGGCACAAAAATGCTTACGAAGATCGGGATAAACCAAAGCACTATAGGGCCAGAACTGATGAAGAAACCCCACGTGGAAAAGCCCATGGTTAGTTGTAGGACTTTGGGATCTTCCACATGCAAACATGCTCTCTGAAACAATTTCTAATAGTAGGCTAATTGAGTAGGTCTGTGGATAGTGGTAGATTTTTTTTTAGCTCTGTGGAATCAGGCCCCTTCCTGCCCATCTCTGACTACAAGCGTATAACTTTGTTCAGTAGGCCTTACTTCCAGGTAAGAGTGCAGAGGGATTTAGAATGTGGAAGCATGTGGCT
The DNA here is from genome assembly GCF_001447785.1 of Gekko japonicus. NCBI lineage: Eukaryota > Metazoa > Chordata > Lepidosauria > Squamata > Gekkonidae > Gekko > Gekko japonicus. The sequence continues at coordinate 408,694 of NW_015167102.1, read as the reverse complement.
GTTGAAGGCTGTGAGCTGATTGTTTTTCTCAAGTACAGACTTTGCCCACAGTTGCATCATTTCCCCCTGTTCTGTTCAATCTACTCCCTTTCCATTCTAGGATGGCGCAGCTGCTATGACTACTGCAATCCTTCAGTCTCAGTGCCATGGGTCAGCTGGGGCTCAGTGATAGCAAGGAGTCCTCAGGAGAAGAGGAGCCCTGTACAGCCCCAAGTCAACAGAAGCTGACCAGCAAGAAAATGAGCTGAAGGCTTGTCAGGATTCACAGCCAACAGCTGTTGCAGAGCCATCACCATCCATCACCCTCCAGCTCTGCAGGTGAAAGTCTGTTGACCATTCCCAACCCTCTGGGATCACTTACACCCTTAAAGTGTTGCAGATGGAAGCTGAGAATGGAGCTATTGGCAAAGCGGCGAAGTGCACAACTCCTGGCCTGACACCAGAGGCTTGCTGATAACGAAAATGAGTTGTTGCAGGACTGACCCTGAGTAGCTGGCTGAAGGCTTTACAATTAGGCATGCAGCCATAGGCATGCCCAAGGAAGGCTGCTGGGCGTGGATGCAACATGCATATATTCCACGCGTAACTGCCACCATTGCCTGACTGATTCCTGAAACTCTGACCTCAGACCAGATGACATTGCTTTGATTGAACTCTGAAACTCTGGCTTTAGACTGCATGACACTGGACCTCTGGAAGCTTCCTTTGGCTTTGTTATTTTGGGAAGCTGAGCAAGATGCTGTAACCTGGTACCCTGAGCCTACAAGTCAGTACACTCAGCTGAGTGGTAGCAGTTTCTTTTAAACCAAGGTTGAGGCATCCTGGCTAGCACAATGGAGTATGTGCGTGGATATTTCATGGAAGAAGCCATCTTTCTGCAAGGCATCCAAGCTTCCTGCTGCAGATGGTTGGGATGCTGCTGTTGCTATGGTGGTTGGAACACTTTGGCCTCAGCTAGGAGGTGGCAATTTATCTCAAGGAGAAATCATTGCCCCCCAGCTGAGGCGTTACAGTGGCCTGAGCAACTCCAGCCTCCCAGAATAGAAGGGGAGGAGATTATGGGTACCAGCTAGAGCTGTGGACTGCTTGTGGTCCATGGGCTATATGTTATACTAGAAATAATGCCCGTTGCGGAAATAAATACAACGGGATCTAGAAAGAGGCTCTGGGAGAGTGCTCTGGCTTTGGGCAAACAGTGTCAGTTTCCTGTGGCGACCTCAGCAGGGTTTAATGACAGAGTCCACTGTTTTCTCCAGAGGGACTGATCTCTGCTACCTGAAGAGCATTTGTATGTTTGAGTTATCTGTAGCCCTCACCTGGAGAGTGGTAACCATTGTTACCCATTCTCCTCTCCCCTATGAGGTATGTTATGCAACTGAAAATTCCAACTGCCTTGCGGGGGGGGGGTTTGAGGTGTGGAATGGAGTGAAGTCCAATCAGCTTCCATATGCAAAAGACCAGGTTGTCGCAGCAGTTGTGGTGTGGGCGGGACCCGGGCTTTGCCTTCTGATTGGTGGCGATATATGCTGAGGAGCAGTGCCATCAGCCATACACTAAGGGAGTGCATTTTAGAATTAGAACTTTGGCACCCACTACTCAATTATATATAAGGAGAGATAACTTTACATAAGGAAAGTGCCAATTAAAATAAATTACTTAGTAATTGCCTAGCAATAGATAGTCAATTTGAATTCATCGCCTGCTACTCTTAGGGTACTTTATGGACCAGGTAAATATTCTGTAGTTAATGGTTCAATTCTAGAGCCATTTTACCAGCAGCTAATGAAATAGAATTTGGCAAAGATGGTTGCTGCTTTGTCCTGTATTGGTTCAGACAACATTCAGTGGTGTACAAACCCATCATACAGTTCACAAATAAAAGAGGAGTATGAGCAAGAGGAGTATGGGCACAGTGGCACCCTGCTTTGACTTAAGCCAGTAGCACCCATATATTTCCTTGCTGGCCACACAGTGCCCAGGCCAGTAAAGAAAACATGAGAAAAGCAGCACCCAGCTCTATGCCAGCAAGACTTGTATTCCTCTTTATTTATTTAAAACATTTACTAGCCACTTTTCTTCCTTACGGAGGTCAAGGTGGCTTACAATGTTGATAAAATACATAAAATAAAATGCACAGAACCCCCCATAAAAACCAAAATTGTCAGCCCCACCATGCCCAGGCCAGCAAAGGGAAGCACAGGCACGGTGGCACCTGGCTTTGCCCTGTGCTGGTGCAATGCAGCTAGTGAAGAAGAGCATGGGCACAGCAGCATCTAGGTTTATTCCACTGGCAAGGGTGTGGCATAGCCAGTGAGGAGGAGCCTCCTGTCTCTCCAGCTGGCTCTTCTGCCCTCCACAGGGCATAGTGGCAGGAGGGGGCATGGCTGTTTCCCAGGGCCCATTTGGGGCTCCTAGTCCTCCTCTGGTTACTGTCTCTATGGATTTGATAGGGAGACAGTATTACAGGTGGAAATGTGGATAAATGTCACCTGAACACAATAACAACTCTGAATATGTGCTATAATAATATTCAAGAATCTGTTTTTTTTAAAAAAATAACTAATACAGAATCCCAATGAAATTCCCATGCACATCCTGCATGCCTACCTTGTCATGGTTATTTAGAGTCCGGTTTTAAGATGTTTTAAACAGAAACATCTTCATCATGTTAAAATATCTTCATCATGTTAAAACATCATGTTACATGTTAGTTTGCTCTTCAGCCATCTATAAGTTTGAACCTTACCTCCCATTCCACTGTATTTGAAAAAGTGTGCTTTGCACACGAAAGCTCATACCTTGAATAAGCCTTTGTTGGTCTTACAGGTGCGACTGGACTCTAAATTTGTTCTACTGCTTCAAACCAACATGGCTGACTACCTGGATCTATTGTCATGGTTATGTTATTATTCCAAAGCACTTTTATTCAAACTAATGGGACTACTTCAAAATAATGGGTTGTGCATTGCAGAAAAAGCTGTACAGGTCCATGCAAAATCCAAAACAAGAATGAAGCCTTGTATTGGGACCAGACAAGTTGACACAAAATATTATGCAAGCTTTCAAGCTCGCCAGAACTCTTCATCACCTGTGCACTGTACCCTGATTGAATGAATTGTTGTAGCTGATCATAAGAAAACAGCCATGAGAGACAATCTCATCATTTGTAATGATCCACACAACCTTACATATCTTCCCAACATACCAGTCTGACAACTGCAAATTGGCACAATCCCCCTTTTCTCATCTCCAGTGTTTGTCTGTCTGAGATCCCAGTAACTTATGGCCAAGGTTTTTATGTATAAAGCTTATGGAGATTTTTTTTTTTAGGCAGGAGTGACAATAAGCCAGCATGGGCTGATATGGACTACCTCTTATCTTCTCTTTCAAGGTTTCACTGGTAACAAATTTAGGCTACTTTCATCCTTGTTTTCAGTCCAGGCAGGAAAGCTGAAACCTGACCTTCTAGGTTCTGTTCTTCTGAACTGGTTTCACTTAGATGGGTTGTCTGCCTTCTCCATTTGCTCATACACCATGCTAGATTTCAACAGCTATTTCAAGACTAGCAGCCAAATGTAATTTATATTGAAACAAAAGATTAACTCACTCAGCAGGGGAACACTGTGAGATGCATTTCATTAAACATGTGAATTACACCACACACCCTCCATTAAGTTCATATATTTCGGCCTTTCTGCACTTTGCCTAGTGTGTCACAATGTTAGATTTGAGCTAATGCTTTGATGCCTTTCAGCAGCTAATGGAATCACTTCAGAAGTGCCTTGACTTAGTGGGGGGAAAGGCCTGTGGACTATATAGTGCATGTGCCCTGGAAGATGTAACAGAAACATTGCATTACCAAACTAAACATTACCAAACTAAACATTACCAAACTGCCTCGGGAAGTGGTGGATGCTCCTTTCCTGGATGTTTTCAAGTGGAGGCTGGAAGACCATCTTTCGGGTTTGTTGTAGGTATGCAGGGCCATCTTTCAGTATACTCCTGCAGAGTCCAGGGGGTTGGACTAGATGACCTGTAAGGTCCCAGTTCCAACTCTAACATTCTATGATTCTAAAATGGATGTGTTCTTAGTTTGGTAGCCATAAAACAGTTCTTGTTCTTGCAAGTCTCTCAAACTTTCAGTGACAAAATAAATTTTACTTTGGAATAATAAGTTATAACAAGTTATTTCAGGATGATTACATTACAATACAATAAGGTCTTGTTGTTAGCTCATGTACAGAACTGTCATATTAAAATATGGTTGTCAGTAGAACAGGCCTGTCAGTCATGGAAGCATTTATGATGAGCAAAACTGGCATGACTAACAAAATGGCCAAGTATTTTATTTATAATCCTGATTGAAAACAGCTAATAAAAGATATTCAATTACAGCTGTGTATGTTAAGAAGATTGTATAATTCTTAGTATATTTATTTACAAATCTAATAGAAAATCTAATAGAAAAAGGCTCCTAGGATAGTCCAAGTATCCTAGGAGTCTTTTATTCATGCAACTCCTTGTATTCAGTAAGTGGAAATATCTGACAGTCTCCTACCAAGCAAACATAATAGCAAATTGCAAATAGCAAAACCAGTAGCCAAAACTTTGGCCGTGGAGTTGAAAAACAACATAGGAAGCTTAGCATTCCCCATTACATCTCTCAGGCTTGACGTTCTCTTGCCTGGGGATTTGCTGACTATACTATACACATTTCCCTCTTTTCACTCTCAAGGAATTTCTTTCCCTTCGGCCCTGTCTTCTTTACTCACAACAGTTCCTTGAAGTCCTTCCTTTTTAAAGCAGTGCTTCCTCTGTTCCACTGCTATTAGCAACCCTGCTCCAGGGCCTTGTCCCCATTCATTTCCCAGAATATTTGAACATTCCTCCATAAACAGAACATTTCCTACAAATGGTAAACAATCAAGATGGGGGCCTTTCTCCTTGGCATTCTGACTTTCCACCTGAACAAGAGTTAAAAACACCCACACATGAGAAAGCCTACAACCCTACCCACAAGAGTAGTACAATTACAGGAAATACTGTGCCAGCAGTGTTCCCTCTAAGCTGAGTCAGTGTGAGCTAGCTCACAGTTTTTTAGCCTCTGGCTCACACATTTTTGTCTTAGCCCAGGAAGGATGGCTCCAGAGCAAGCTAATTTATGCAGTAGCCAAATCGCTCGCTTTAATGCCAGTAGCTCACGGAGTAGAATTTTCGCTCAAAAGACTCCACAGCTTAGAGGGAGCATTGGTGCTAGGTGGGTTTTTTTTCCACTGGTGAATCAACCACTATGTGTGTAGTAACTGTCCTAGGAGAAGGCAGAGACCAGTTTTCCAGGACTACCCCTAGTCTGCTGTGAAAACTTAAATGGGTAGACAGTCCATCTTGCACTGATTTCAGCTCATTACCTAACAAGCATGTGAAGAAGAAAGGAGAACACGTGTCTCTTGCTTGTCTGAGCTCTGGGCATGGTAATGCTGAAACAATTCTTCCAGCCTTCTGAATGATGGCCACTTAAGCAAATTTTTACACTGAAGGAACTCCCTCACTTACTATTACACTCAGACCTAATTTCTGACTCCAGTTTGTTAGTATAGATATTTCTGTTCAAGCTGTGCTGGAGTCCCCCCCCCCCAAGCAATTGTTTTGAGCATGAAATATATAGTTAAAGCAGTTTGAGACAGACAGTAGGGAAATTAAAAGACAAGAGCCTGACTGTTAAGTCACTGCTGAGCTTTGTATTCAGATGGCCTCAACAGTTGCTCAAATCAAGCATGAAAAAATGATTTCTGAAACTGCTGAACTAATAAGGGGAATCATTCTGAAAAGAGACTAAATCAGTTTGGAACATATGCTTGGACTCTGTAGCCAAAAGTAGATAATCAGATTTTACAAAACAAAGTTTGACACAAAACGTGCCAGAAAAAAAAATGTTTTCTCATTCTGAAATCTGTTCAGTTTTGAGCAGCCCTTCCCAGAACACATGCCATCTGTCCTTAATATACGCCACTTCATTTGCCATCAAATGTATTTTCTATTAGATTTGTAAAGAAATATACTAAGGATTATACAATCTTCTTAACATACACAGCTGTAATTGAATATCTTTCACTAGCTGTTTTCAATCAGGATTAAAATTTGTTAGCCACATCCACACTGTGCAATTATGAAGCAGGCATCAACAATGACAGGAAACCCCGTGAGCTTTTTATTTTAAAAAAGAAGCCTTCCTGACCTTTTCTAATGAATACATGATGGATAATATCCTGTGCAGATTACTGAAAACTGGCCAAGTAAATTGATCAGTTATATAATAATCGTGTTTGGAATCCAAAGAGAAAGAAGAGATCTTAAAATACACCGACTATGAAACTGCTGTTTGATTTTTCCCCCTTTCCTCAAATTTAGTTCAGTACAAACACCATCTTTCAAATGAAATCATTTCCAAAATGTTGTTTTCCTTGAGCCTAATTTTCCAGCTACCATTTTGATCCCTGGTGCCACCCCATGATCCCCTTAAAGCCTCTTCCAGGCCGTGTGTTTCCAAGTGCCAGTTGCCCAGAGCAACTTCTGGAGCAGCTGGTGCTGCAGCTGATCCTTTTCTTTAGTGCAGTATCTGTTAATGCCTTCCTTCCAAAGGAAAGGTCACTTGCTCATGTCAAGGTCAAACTGTGGACAGTCGCTTGGTGTCTGTTCCTGATAATCCAAATCAAACATACCGTAGTTAAGTAGCTTATCTCCCTAAATAAATGATCATTAGCATAAACTACCTCTAGCACCAGCCCTGCAGACATATACGACTATACAATATGTCTCTGTCTCACTGGCATGTAATTTTCCTTATTTATTCAAAGTGATTTTTCCCCTCAATAATTTAAAATTCTTAATATAATCCTCCTGACTTTGACCAATCATACGAACTTCTTTTTAATCAGAATATGGCAGACAGTTCTCGACCGTAATGACTGGTCACATGGCAGAGGGCTTTTTCTACTGAGGAATCGAGGAACACTCTTTTGAGAGCGCAGTCCACTTTCCCTGCTGGCTTTCTGCTTAAGGTGTTACTTTTCCAAAGGGCCTTTAGTAAATGAAACATTACACCTGTCTCTTTAGTTTTCTTTTGCCAGAAGCATGTTTCTTTCTTTGTGGTGTTGGTTTTTTTTTTTGGGGGGGGATGCTTTTAGTTATTTTAGGTATTCTTTGAATAACTGCTGTAAGACAGCTGGAATAGAAGTGCTTTCAATATATATATATTTGTTTAAAAATATCTCAGTGAAAAAAGAATCATCTGCAGGCCAGATGGAAACTGTGAATGACGAGAAATATTGGGTGGGATGGGTAAATATATGACAGTGGAAGGAATTAAGGGGGTGAACGAGCAAGATACATAATAATTTGGGGATTACCACCTCCTTTTTGAGATATTTGTGTAACTATAGTTTTATTAATTTTCATCTGCAAAGCATTCTGTGAAGTGAACTGATTAACTGTCTTTTGAGGTAGGGCCTAAATGTAGGGATGATCAAATTCCAAAAGACCCATCCAGTTAACAGTTTGATCCCTTTTTACTCCAGAAGATTTGTTTTGAAGATCCCCTGTAGGAATCTCCAAATTTCAAAACTCCTAGGGTAGAGAAGGTGTTGGTCAATTCAATCTGTTTATTACGGTGAGAGACCCGTCAAATAGCAGCATATCATAACAAATTTGTGATACAACCAAATATAACCAAATGTAAACAAATAACAAAATATACAATGCAGAACAGACACAGCCTAAAACCTGGTTATACAATTTCCATTTTTTTTTGTTCAGTCGCACAGTTGAGTCCGACTCTTCACAACCCCATGGACCAGCTCCCACCAGGCCCTCCTGTCTCCCGCCATCCTCTGAAGTTGGCTCAATTTCATGTTTGTTGCATCGATGACACTGTCTAACCATCTCATCCTTTGCCGTCCCCGGCTTCTTTGACCTTCAATCTTTCCCAGCATCAGGGTCTTCTCCAGTGAGTGCTCCCTTCTCATTTGGTGGCCAAAGTATTTGAGCTTCAGTTTCATTATCTGGCCTTCCAGGGAACAGTCAGGGTTGATTTCTTTTAGGATTGACTGATTTGATCTTCTAACAGTCCAAGGGACTCTCAAGAGTCTTCTCCAGCACCATAGTTCAAAAGAATCTATTCTTTGGCGCTCGACCTTCCTTATAGTCCAACTCTCGCAGCCATACATGACTAGTGGGAATACCATTGCTTTGACCATGCGGACTTTTGTTGGCAGGGTGATGTCTCTACTTTTTATCATGCTGTTTAGGTTCTCCATCGCTTTCCTCCCAAGGAGCAGGCGTCTTTTAATTTCATGGCTGCTGTCACAGTCTGCGGTGATCTGGGATCCCAGGAATGTGAAGTCTGTCACTACTTCCACGACTTCCCCTTCTATTTGCCAATACCGATTCTAAAATTTCAGACTTAAAATTGGTAAAAGGTTAAATATTTTTGTTTAGCAACCTTTCCCTGTGTTTTATAGCTTGAATAGCAAATGTCACCACTTTTAGAAAAATTTCCTGATCCCTATCAGCTAAAAGCTTATCTAAGTAAAATCTAGTATCCCTCCCTGGGAACTGGCTACAGATTGGAGACATATAAATTGTTTGAATATACTGATAAAGTTTACACTCAAAAAGTACATGTTCCCTTGTCCCTATCTTACTCTTCCTACAAATGCACAGTCTTTCATCATATGGATGGTGTTTGTCAGTAATCGCCTTCTCTTTGCTTGCTCTCCATGGCCAAGAACCTTTCCTGTCTTTTGAGGAAGGGGGTGTTATAATTCCCCTCTCCCCATTTTAAGACTTCCCATTCATTTCCCATGTCTTGGAGTTGTGCTTCCATGCAATGTCATACGCTGGGTGCTCTGTGCTCTACCAATGCATTAGGCTTTCCGCCTCTAAGAATTTAATTTTTAATGCCCTGGGAGTGTACTCAGTGTAGTCCTTTGGGGGGGGGGGGGAAATACCAATTTTGTTGGACTGCCCATCTAAGGTTTTCTGTATGGTGATGTGTGTGTGTGATTTGATGATGAAATCTGCTTACAGTGAATAGTACTTTTTTTTTTTTACAAAAGTGGTATGTTTCCTTTTTTAAAAGAAAAGTCAGTGCTCTTCTCTGAGAATGCCTGAATTTTATGACCAATATGTATTTGCAAATTGAAGTATGCATAATTTATTCTGCTTTAGCTAGTAGTGGTAGGGGATAAGGAGCTGTGCCAGTGCTGAAGTATGACCCACTGCCTAAAATTTGGCACAGAATTGGCCATACATAATAAAAGCAAAGTGAATTTACATAAAGAGTTCAGAAGAATTTTGATGAACTGGATTGGGAATGCTGTCAGCCAACTGAGACTAACATTGCAACAAAGTCTAGTTTAAACATTTATGTTGTTTTTTGAAAATATTCTTAAAGAAGAAGGTCTCACCACTTTACCCTATGGTATGTGGCGTCCTGCAAGGGACGTCCCATATACACGTGCCATCTTGCCCAGTTAATCTGGGGGTTTGGGCTGGGTTGTCACCAGTATGCTGATGACACCCAGCTTTATCTACTGATGGATGGATGGATTCCGCCCCAGATATTTTGGCTTGGGCTTTGGAGGCTGTGTATGATTGGTTACAACAGAGCTGGCTGAAAGTTAATCCAGCTAAAACGGAGGTCTTGTCCCTGAGTTGTGGGCAGATGGGCTTGGGAATTTGACTCCCAGCCCTTGGTGGGGTGTCATTAACACTGGTGCCACTGATGAGGAGTTTAGGAGTGACCCTGGATGCCAGGTCAGCCTTTTACCGTCTTCAGTAGGTCAAGCAACTGGTTCCCTACTTCTCCTCCTGCGACTTGGTGACAGTGACCCACACAATGGTCACATCCAGGCTTGAATACTGCAACTCAATCTATGTGGGCCTACCCTTAAATCTGATTGGAAGCTTCAGCTAATAGAAAATGCAGCGGCATGCCTGCTGACTGGGATGTCTGTGCAGGTGCACATTCAGCCAGTGCTGTGCCAACTGGTTGCTGGTTGAGTACCAAGTCAGGTTTAAGGTTACGGTGATAACCTTTAAGGCCCTATGCAACTGGGGACCAGCATACCTACGGGATCGTCTCTTCCCGTATGTGCCCCAAAGAGCCTTACGCTCTTTAGACCAGCACCGTTTGGTAGTCCCTGGCCTGAAAGATGTTGCCTTGCCTTGACCAAGGCCAGGGACTTTTAAGCCCTGGCCCCAGCATTGTAGAACATGCTCCCAGTTGAGATCAGGGCCCTGCAGAATTTGTTGCAATTCCCACAGGGCCTGTAAAATGGAGCTGTTCTGCTAGGCTTTTGGTTGAGGTGGTGGATGTCAAATATCATCAGCCTTCCCTGCTTCAAGTGCTCCATGGTGCTATTTAGATCAGTTGGTGCCAGAATGACTGATTATTCCAAAAAGTGTCATTTCCTATCTTAAGTGTAGCATACTTTGGAACTGAAATCAATGGCTGAGTGGCTAATTATTTAAATGAGTTATTTATATTTAATTTTAATCTAGTTGGAGCTTGTGTTTTATGATGTAATGTTTTTATGAAATTATTTTACTGTTTCATGATGATGTATTTTTATTTTATTTATTGTAAGCTACCCTGAGCTCGCTTTGCAGGGTAGGGTGGAGTACGAATCTCATAAATAAATAAATAAATACCCCCCCGCGTTCTACTTATGTGCATGATAGATTTTTTAAAAAGTTCTATATAGCTTAGCTTTCCCCCTCCATTGTTGCCCTGGGTTTCCTTTTGTTTCACTCCCACATACTAGCAAGCCTGTGTTAACAAGCTTGAGGGCTAGGAGTTTGCTTTTTTAAAAACTGAAGTTGAACTTCTCAACATGGTGCATTGCATCATGGAATACAGAAAGTCTATTCACTTCATGACTGAGTCTAGCGTTTATGTATTCCTTCCTCTTCTCTCCCTACACCTTTGGCATTCTCCGAAAATTATTGATTTTGGTTTTATTGCAAACCATATTTTGTTATTACATTCAAACTCAGGGGTCATTTCATAGAAAAAGAGCTAGGGGAACTCATTAGCATAACTCATTAGCATATGCCACACCCCCTGACATCAGGGGTCCGGCGGTGGACCTGCAAGGCCAGCGGGAGTGCGAGGAAGCCCCGCCAAGGACCTCCCTGGCCCCAGGCAGGCAGGGGTGGGGAGAGGCGGGGAGGAAGCAACTTACCCTCCTTCTTCTCCTGCCTCCTCCTGGCTGAATGAGGGCTGGAAGTGGGGCGGCCGGAAGCAGGGGCGGGGCTTCATCATGTGCCCCGCCTCCTGCACCTCACCCGGGGGGACTGCGTTCCCCCGCGTTCCCCCCCGAAATGACCTCTGTTCAAACTAACAAATTATGACTTCCTCTCCAAACCAGAACTGCAAATTTTGCTTGAAGATGGCTTGCAACACTGGTTTGGAAGGGAAGTGCAAACCATAGTTTATCAGTTGAGATGTAATCGAGAGCCAGCATGGTCCAGTGCTTAGGATCTGGAAGAGTTGGTTTCAGATCTCCATTCTGCCATGGAAGCTTGCTGGGTGACCTTGGGCCAGCCACACATTCTCAGCCTAACTTACCTGTTATGAGGATAAATGGAGAAGGGGAGAATGTTGTAAGCCACTTTGTGTCCCCACTGGGAAGAAAAGTGGGATATGAGGGAAGAAAATAAAAAGTAATAAAAAAGGAATGGTATGTGCTTTATAGAAGTTAACTAATTGAACTGGAATTCACAAGAGGAGTAGGTAAAGGCAGAAGGGAGAAGTGGAAGCCATTGTTTACTCCTATAACAATCAAATCATAGTTTGGCTCTATGTTGGGTTGGAAAATTTGAGGACATTTGAGGGTGGAGCCTGAGGAAGGGGAAGGACCTCCATGAAGTATAATGCCACACGCTCCACCCTCCAAAGCAGCCATTTTCTTCAGGGGATCTGATCTCTGTATTCTGGAGATCAGCTGTAATTCCAGGAGACCTCCTGGATTCACCTGGAGATTGGCAACCCTAGTTCTATGTTTGATCCAACCACAGTCTTGACTATAGTCCACATTGATGACCATTTGGATGCCACAAGGATGGATAAAATGTCTGAATATGAACCAAATTATTATAGGAATTAGATCTGACTTACAGGTACCTGTATGTGCTCATTGTGCTCTTAAAACATGTACAGGACAGGATAGTAGAAAAGAAATTCATTTATTTCATTGAGTTGTAAACCAACTGTGAGATATTTTAAGATGTAAGAAATGGATGTTTTGTTTTTACTCAGGGTCAATGAAGGCCTGTCTGAAACATCCTTGTTACTAACACAGCTTGGGATACCTTCTGTGTCTCTCAGTGGAAAATATTCCTCATCAGGGCAGCATGTTGTCTCCACCATTTCGAACAGAAAAGAATCATCTGGCTTGTAAAGCGTAGCCTGACTACAGATTGTGTTTCTTTTAGCTGCAGCTGGCTGCAGCTGTCCTTGCAGACCCAGAGGACTGAATGTTCCTACAAGGTGGTTTAGAAGGTAGTCATAAATGGTGTAGTTTGTCAGATCTGTGCCAAGCTCAGCTGGTGGCACAGAGTTAACCTTGTAAAAGAATTACATTGATCTCTAAGAGTAGCCCAAAAGTGGCACATTAATTAAAGTGATGGCCCTCTTTGTATGTAGTCTCAGAGGTCATGTATGCAACTCTCTGTGGTCAATCAGATTTACCCAATATAATCAAAGTAAATTCTCTTTCCATGCCTTTCTTTCAAAACTCTTTCACCACAAACTGTTCTGATTAAAACCACTTATCTGTGACACCACATTTTTCATTGCCACAGCCAAATGTTTTGAAATGGAAATACTGCTCTAGAATTTCACTGTAACCCCCAAAGGAGTAAAAATCCCGCTGATACCTGCAAAGAAGCATTATTGTGCTATGCAGCAATGAACTTATGCCCTATACCTGCTGCTAGAAAAACAACTATTAGTTAAATAGCAAACAAGCAGTTATCTTGAGGCAGAGCGATTCTTCTCTGAAGTGTGTAACACATTTGGTTTTCAAGTATAGTTATCAACATGTCAAATATAATTACTTTCAGTATATGGACTTTTGTCTTTGTAGGAGAAGGAAATGCTTATACTTCTGGTTCTGGCATTTAAAAAAGACAATGAAGGCCCTGACCTGGAGGGCCCAGGCAAGCCTGATCTGGTCAGATCCCAGAAGCTAAGCAGGGCTGACCCTGACAAGTACTTGGATGGGAGACCTCCAAAGAATACCAGGGCCAGGAGGCAGAGGCAGGCTATCAAACCTCTGAATGTCCTCTGTGCCCCAGTAGGAGGTTCCAGAGGTCACCGTGACCCAGGCATGGGCACACACACAGAGAAATGAAAAAATACAAAAAACAAACAAACAATGAAGATGGGATAAAACACCATTATTTGTTATGGCTTGTTTACTGTGTCGAGGAAGCCGCCATTTATCTGGCCTGTGCAACACCTATGAAGCCCAGTATTGTTAGTCTCAGGTAGCAACAAAACTGAGTTTATCAACCCCCTAGAGGGCTGCTATTTGTGGCTGATGGGATGAATTCACCAGCTGTTGATGTTTGATGTTAGAAGCTGAGGACACTAGATTTCACTCTTTGATCTAGTTATTATTTATTAAACCTGACCTTTCTCCCAGGAACCCCAAGTAGTGTTTCAGCCCAAAAGCAGTTCCTGGAAGTTAGTTAGGCTAAATGGCAGTGACTTGTGGAAGAATGCTCAGTTTACTTCCTAAATGCCTAGGTGTTTGACTGTGGCTGGTGCTCAAGCCTAGGCGCTGTCTTTCTGTTTAATGGATGGGTAGCAGGTACTACACAACAAAAGATCACCAATACTGGGACAATTTTATATAGACAGCTTTCAATTTTTCTAATCTCTCTCTCTCTCTCTCTCTCTCTCTCTCTCTCTCTCTCTCTCTGTCTATCTATCTATCTATCTATCATCTATCTATCTATCTATCATCTATCTATCTATCTATCTATCTATCTATCTATCTATCTATCTATCTATCTATCCATCTATCTCTATCCATCTATCCATCTATCCATCTATCCACAGACACCGAGACAGGGTACACAAGCTGCATGTGGGAAGCAGTAGAATATAACAGAGACAGAAGACTTCCTAGACTTTTTAAAAAATATATTTTTATTAAAAGTTTTTCAAACATACAGATTTTTTTTAAAAAACCTAGACTTGATTCTTTTACTTTAGGTTATTTTTTTAAATAAAATGTTATTATATTTAAGAAAGAAATAAGTTACTTTAGGTTGACTAACATTACATGGGTGACCATATCTGTAGATCAGACTGAAGAATATGCACTTAGAATTCTGTTCCTGCTTTTGAAGCTTACTCATTGTAAACTAAAAAAAATAATAATAATCAAAACATTCACATATCCTGGACATTCTGATGCGAGAGTAGTGCATTCAGATGCATGTAGTGTAAGAAGTCCCATTGCTGGACAGCTCAGGGGATCAGTCCTCTGCAAAGATGGGTAAAATGCTACCCAGCTCCACAGGTGAGCCTTTCCCCTGATTACTGCAACTGAGGCTTAGGGAAAAGCATCTTTTGTTTGCAATGTCATGATATCAAAAGTAGGCAGATGCTAGAAATAACTGTATTTGTATAAGTATTTGTGATGAACTAAGTAAAAACAGTCTGAGTCTGGGCAGTGGCAGAGGCTCACTCTGATGGGTGAGCCACCTCCTTGACAACAGAATGCATCCAGCAGGGAGCTGGGAGGAAAAAAAGATCTGGACAGTTAGGCAGTTGAGGTCTTGAAGCTTGGAGAGAGAGCTGACAGTTTGAAGAGCTCAGTTCTGAGAGAGTTATTATTGAGAAGGGGCTTTTAGTGGCTTCCTTCTGAGAGAAAACTTTCAGTCTGTGGCTCAGTGACAGGGTGTCACAGAGCAGAGGGACAGATGAGACTCTGCTGAGGGGTTTTGCCAGAGTCAAAGGGCAGACCTCTGTTCAGAAAGGAAAACACCAACACACACAGGGAAGGACTGTAGTTCGGTTATCCAGGGAAAAGTCCTAGGAACAGACAGATCTCCAGCACGGAGGGGAGAGGAAACTGGGTACTTGAGAGTGAATGGTCAGTGAAAGGACCCTCAGGTGTATATCATTTCTAGTTTCCTTGGGGTGCTTAAGGGAGAAGAGTCTAAGGAGGGACTAGTTGGGATTTACAGTCCATTCAGACTTTACTGAGAGAGAGAGAGTGTGTGTAGAAATAAAATTGTTAATATTATTGTTAATATTATTTCTGTCTGAATTTTAAGAAGCCTTCAACAGTGTTAATAAAGTGTTCATATTGGGAACTTTGGAGTTGCCAACTGTTTGGTTCATATCAAACCTTTGAAACCATTTCCCCATTTCCCTGCCTTTTATAAAGAATAAATCTTTCTTCTTATTTTATTTAAAAACATGCTATCGGTGTCATTCTTTTATATCTATCAGGAAAGGTTTTGGGTTCCTGAGGTAAAAGGTAAAAGGATGACAGAAATCATATAGGTCCCCTTAACCAGAGGGAGAAGGATATCTTACAGTATTCTTCAGCCTCCATATGGCTGATACCTCATGATAGGGGTAGCTGACTTTCCCTCTTTCTTGAGAATTATTAAATTCTCCAGGTGGTGGTCCAGGAATTCTGAGTATATTTTGCTATGCAAACTGATTTCTACACAGAAGGAAAACATTTCTCACCCTATCTAGACAAATATTTGTGTGTATTTTCATTGGCTGAGAGGCGGATGAGTGTGCTGGAGAGGTCCTTTAAATGATCAACAGTAGCATTTTTTTTAAAAAAAGTCTCTACATAACAATTGTCACTGGGATCCTGATTCCCAGGATTCCACTAACAGTTCTATAGGACACGTTGGAAAGTATGTAGAATGATTTCACAAAAGTTTCATATGGTATGTAATGGCCTGGGATGTTTCAAAATGTTCTGTATTTCAGAAACCAAAACCTGTCATCAGTTTTAAGATTCCAGGATCCAGTATGAGATTCCCTCATACCCACACTAGTATCCTATATATATAAAAACCCAGAGTATTGGCACTTTCTGGCTCTCCCATTGGCTGTGCTGTGCCCTCCATCAGCCACTGGCCCATCAACTGCCACTCAATAGTACTCGCATGCCATTGGCTGGGTGCTGAGTCCACTCCTCTCCCCCGCCCACTGCCATTGCCTGTCTGAATAAACTGTCAAAACTGCTGTGCGGCTCACTTTCCCCTCAGGGGCTATTGCTAGGCAACCAGACTTGGTTCTGTCAGTAAAAAGGCAAAGGCAGGAGGCCCTTTCCAGCCCTACTTAGGACTTTGTGGGGAATTTATTGGGGCCAATTCTGACTAGGGTTGCCAGCTCCAGGTTGGGAAATTCCTGGAGATTTTGTGGTGGAGTCTATGGAAGGCAGAGTTCGTGGAAGGGAGAGACCTCAGCTGAATAGAATGCCATAGAGTCCACCCTCCAAAGCAGTTATTTTCTCCAGGGGGAGACCTAGGTTCTTGCTGTGGAAGCTGAATGGGTGATTTCAGACAAGTTACAGACCTTCAGCCTAACCTACCTCACAGGGTGGTTGTGCAGATCAAAAGGGGGAGAGGAGAATGATGTAAGCTGCTTTGGTCCCCACTGCAGAGAAATACTTTTCCTCATGGGGAACCACTGTTGCCAATCTCCAGGTGAGGGTTGGAGATCACTCAGAATTACAACCGCTCTCCAGATGGCAGAGATCAGTTTCAGTGGCTCTTCTCTGTAAACCAAATACATCTGAGAACAAAAGAACACAATAGATTTGGAGAGGGGACAGTAACTATATAAAATATTGTGAAATATCAAGGTAACTTAAATAGAAAACTAATTAATAAAATAATAATCTGCTAGGTCAGGTTGCCTGGTCACTTAATTTACAGTGATCAGTGACTATTTTGTTAAGAGCAAGGGATTAAAAACTAAAACTGACATTCTAGGCATGTGCCTATGATGGTTCCGGCTTCAGAATTTACATAGTATCACAGCAATCTTTTTGTTATGTGACTTTTGTTATGTACCTACAAAGTAGATGGCTTTGGGTGCCTGGTCTGCTAAACATATATACAGACGACTCCTGTTTTATTTTCTGGAGTTAATGATGCTCAGTTTGTACTACATCCTAGCATTATGATCTGAACAAATTCATATTTCAAGCCAGGGAATTATGAAATTCAGCCACATCACTAAGTAGAAATGTCAAGGTGAATTGGCAATCATCCTAAATGTTTTCTAAATATTTTGTAAATCTTGCATGTACTTTTTGAACATCATCCTATCTGTAGAATTAACTATCTCACCACAGCCTCCAAGCCCTCAGCTAAATTTCCGGGAATGGTATCTGACTGGTCACCCATCAACAGAAATAGCTGAGTGTCATTAGCATAAGTAATCCTTAAGTAATCCTTAGGGCCCACTATTTCCACCCATGTCTCTTCTGTTGGGGAGTTAATTCCACTGATGTTTTCTAACTTATTTGATTCTATGCCATCTTTGATAGACAACATAACTATGACAGTCCTGTCCACTTCCCTGCCTCAGAGGCAAAATTTTCCCTCAATTTTTCTTTCCCTTTACTGACTTTCCCTTTCCTGACTAATCTGTTTTCTTCTTCGCTGAAGATCTCTGGCTGTCTCACCTTGTCACAGTATGATATTTTCGCTTTTGGCTCAGCCCAAGAACCTGAGAGAAGGATCAGAAGCTCCCTTTAACTTAAACTACTTAAATAGCACTCAAGGCAATTTGAAATTCAAAAATAACAAAATATTTTATTTAACATAGAATGGAAAGATCAGGTGAAATCAGGGACTGAAATTTCTGAGGTAAAACCAGTACATGCACAGACTTTAGTTCTTATGTTTCAGGCTAATGAGAGTTTCTTAAGCTTTTCACAGTGATTTACATCTTTACGTTGAGAGGCTTTTGTTCCAGTGTTTTCCCCAAACACTTCAGTACACTTTCTATGAATATTCTCTGACTCTTCTGGTTTCCAGAAGGCTGGTGCTCTCTTTCCAGTACCCAAACCCTTCTCTTGAAACACTAGTTTCAATAGTTTTTAACTGACTCTTAAGGTCTCTAAGGGCAGTTTCTAACCACATCAAACCAGGGATCTCTGCACTCTTCAGAGATAACTCCCTGTTTGACTAAGTAAGGAATTTTCTTTAAAATCTCTCTTTAGAAGATCTATCCCCTTTTCTTGGCCTGAATTAGAGTTTTTGCCTACTTCCCGAACTTCCCTGCCAACTTTCTCCCAATTCTCCTGTCTGTGTTAAACTGCATTCAGCTTAGGCTGAAATCAGACTGTCAGTACTCAACTCAAGTCAAGGCAGAAATCTGAAGAAATCTGACTGACTTTCTCCTCAGCATGCAGCTCTCTCAACACTTTCTCTACTTAGCTGATGCTAACCAATCAGATTGCTTGGAGCAGCCTTTTACTCAAAGCTGTCTGTTTCTGTGAAGAATTAACTTTTCACAGTCCTTCAGCTGTTTGTACAGGACTTCTAAGCTTTTAAAAAGTGCAGTCCGTCACAGCAACACCACCACCAACCCATCCCTCCCTGTCCTGCCTATACAGCTTATACCAAGGAATGACTATATCCCATAGATTTTCCCCATTCCACCATGTTCCTATGATACTTACTATATCTCAATTGTCATTGAACACCAAGCACTCTGGTTTCCCTATCTTAGCTCGGAGACTTCTTTCATTGGCATATAGACACCTATAATATGTTTCCCTCTCTAGTAACCCTCGTTTCCCTCGTCTCCTTATTTGCCACACATAGCCCTCAGTCGCCATTGTGCCCTCACTCCCAAGTTCTATTCTGCTCCTATTAGGCTTGCCAAGTCCCCCAGGGGGGCGGGGAAACCCCTGCCCCAGGGGCCCATTACCCGCTGGTGGTGGATCGGGCCCCAGGGGGAACCCCACCCCCAAAGCACGTGACGTGCACGTCGCTCGGAGGTGATGCGATTGCGTTGGGTGCATTGGGGGCGGGGCCACGGTCATCTGAGGGAAAACTCTATGGTTTTCCCTCGGATGGTCGTGGCCCCGCCCCCAGCGTGCCCGGCGTGGTCGCGTCACTTCCGGGTGACGGGGTTGCGGCCCCCACTCCAGCGCCGATCTGACTTGGCAACCCTAGCTCCTATCAATATTGCCCTGAGTGTTTACACAATCATCCCTTTGGACTGACTTGTCCCAAACTGCAGGATCCCCAGCTCCTGTCAGCTCCCCCTGGGATTAGTTTAAAAGCTGCTCTGCCACCTTTTTGATATCAATTGCCAGCAGCCTGGTTCCTTTTTGGTTTACGTGAAGCCCATCTCTTTTGTACAGGTTCAAATTCTCCCAGAAAGTTTCCCAGTGCCTTACAAATCTAAACCCTTCTTCCCTAACCCTAACCGTTCTAGGTCCTGGCCTTTAACTTTCTGCCTAGTAACCTAAATTTTTCCTCTAGGACCATATGACTACATTTCCCAATGTCATTGGTGCCAATGTGTACCATGACTGCTGACTCCTCCCTAGCACTATCTATCAATCTATACAGATAGTGCATGAGGTCTGCAACCTTCACACCAGTTAGACAAGTCACCATATGGTCAAAAGCCTGTCATAGACTCCACTCTCTATATTCCTATCCCATTTGCTATATTCCCACTACCAGAAGCCTACCTCTCCCCAGGCCCCAGGGGTATCTTTAGTATGAGAGAATACAAGTGGAGACCCGCAAGAAACTTGCGGAATGGTTATCCTATTCCTCACACCTTTGCTTCCTCCTGTCTCCCTGTACCTCTCTCACACTCTTTCTCCCTTCTGCCCTCCCTTTCTTTCTCTCTCTCTCTCTCTCTCTCCTCCAGGTATGGTTTGAAGGGTGAAGTCTATGGCATTATACTGATCTATAGTTCCTCCCCTCCTCAAATCCCACCCTCCCCAGGCTCCACCCCACAAATGTCCAGGAATTTCCCAACCTGGAGTTGGCAACACAATTTCCTTCCCACCCAACAGCCAACCTACCTTTATCTGCCTCTCTGTCTGCAACTTTCCATCTCCACACCCCTCCCCCACAGCCTCTACCTAGGAAAATTACAGTCTTTCTCCACAGTGGGAACCAAAGCAGCTTATATTATTCTCTCCTCCTTTTTATCTGCACAACAACCCTGTGAGGTGGGCTAGGCTGAATGTATGTGACTGGTCCAAAATAATCCAGTCAGCTTCCACCGCAAGATGGGGATCTGAACCTGGGTCTTGCAGACCCTAATCTGAAGCTCTAACCGATGCACCGCACCGGCTTTCATAGGGTGGCTGCTGATGAACAGTAGCAAGCAGCTGGGCCTACTTGCGTCATGCAAATCAGGTGGTATCACGTCACCCAGAGGGTGCTGCCGAGGGATGCCAGCCTCCAGGTGGGACCTGGGGATCCCCTGTAATTCCTGCTCATTTCCAGACTACAGAGATAACTCCCCATGGAGAAAATGGATGCTTTGGAGGGTGGACTCTGTGACATTGTACCCCACTGAGGTCCCTGTCCTCCCTA